>NW_003852448.1:5367338-5369209 GCF_000181295.1 Otolemur garnettii
GAGCTCAGTAGGGGAAGGGTGCACTTCCAAGTTCACTCACACAGCTGTTGGCAGATCCCAGGTTGGTCAGGGATACAGCCATCCCAGAGCTCAGTGGGGGAAGGGTGCACTTCCAAGCTCATTCACACAGTTGTTGGCAGGTCCCAGGGCCTTGCCAGAGGGTGACCATACACATCAGTTCCTTGACACACGGGCACCTCCACAGGACAGCTGGCTTCATCCAGAATGGATAAGTGAGAAACAGAGAGTGCCAAATAAAAGCTACAGCTTTTTTGTGACCCAACCCTGGCAGTGGCATCTCATTAACTCTGGCACATTCCTTTTTTAGAAGAAAGTTGATGAACCCAGCCCACACTTGAGAGGGGAAGTGGGGTCCCGGGGAGTCTTATCTTCCTGGCACTGATGTCTGGCAGTATAAGAAGGTGCCGATGGGGAAAGCTCACCAAAGCTTTTCCTAGGGCTTCATTGCCACAATGGAGGCGTGACTGATGGACTCACGGCCTGCACACTGATGCACTCTCCAGGCCACTCACTCCCAAACAGCACATGTTATGTTTCTGACAAAAATTACATTTTTAGCACAAATACCAGGCATGGTCCTGGGGACCCACCTCAAATAACAAAGACACTCCTATCACCCAAGAAATTCCAAGGCTTTAGAGGTTCATTTCCAGGAGCTGGAGACAAAGGTCAGACCTCAATTTGGGCAAAATTGAGTTCTTCACTAAATGCAGCATTAACGTCAGTCAAAAGAAAGCTGGAGTAGCTCTCAGAGTCAATTTTTGAGAAAATAATACTAGAGATACAGAGGTCAACAGTGTCAGCCCATCACAGAATGTTACCAATCCTGAATCTTTACATCATTAATATTAGGGCTCCAAAATACATAAAACAAAACCTGATAGCTCAGCGAAGAGCAGGTGACGCATCTATAATTGTAACTACAGATTCTAGCACTTCTTCTCTTTCAGCAACAGACATGACAAGGGAACAAGGTATAGAACGCTAACAATGGTACCGACTAACTCGACCAGCTTTTCAGTACAGATCACGCCACCCAGTAGCAGGAGAACACACGTCAGCCCTCAAAAGGGTGCAGACTTTACATCTTTTGTATTTATTTGGATGGAGTTGAAGAACATTTTTCTTAGTGACGTATCTCAAGAAAGGAAAAACAATCAACCCGTGTACTCAATACTAAACTGAAGCTAGTGATAAACAACTACAGGTCCACACCAGAGAAAAACACAATTAAATTCAGGAAGGGGGGAGGGAGAAGGGGAGGACGTGGGTTTGGTGGGCTGCCAGTATTGGGTACGATGGAGGGGAGTAGGGCACATCTGGGTGAAGGTCTCAAATAGTGCTGGGACTATACCTTACAAACACAGACAATGTGCCTCGTCATATGTGCCCTTATGTTAATCTAAAATAAATCAATTTTAGAAAAAACCTTCAGTACTCTAGGAAAAATAATATTTAATGGGATGGTCCAACCTGGGATACCACCTCCTCCCTCACTGGGATATTTTCAAGTAACATCCAGTGAAACAACAGTACCTGACCAGCACCACTGGGGAGGAGTCTCAGAGACCCAAGGGTACCACTGGGAAGGAGTCTGAGGGCACCTACCACCAGCACCACTGGGGAGGAGTCTCAGGGCACCCAGGGTACCACCGGGAAGGAGTGTCAGGGCACCTAACACCAGCACCACTGGGGAGGAGTCTCAGGGCACCCAGGGTACCACCGGGAAGGAGTCTCAGGGCACCTTCCACCAGCACCACTGGGGAGGAGTCTCAGGGCCCCCAGGGTACCACTGGGGAGGAGTCTCAGGGCACCTACCACCAGCACCACTGGGGAGGAGTCTCAGGGCA
>NW_003852448.1:5370009-5382097 GCF_000181295.1 Otolemur garnettii
CACTGGGAAGGAGTCACAGGGCACCTACCACCAGCACCACTGGGGAGGAGTCTCAGGGCACCCAGGGTACCACTGGGGAGGAGTCACAGGGCACCCAGGGCACCACTGGGGAGGAGTCTCAGGGCACCCAGGGCACCACTGGGGAGGAGTCACAGGGCACCCAGGGCACCCAGGGTACCATTGGGGAGGAGTCACAGGGCACCCAGGGTACCACTGGGGAGGAGTCACAGGGCACCCACCCCCTACTTACTTCTGCCCCATGCACCCTGGGAGTGGTGGCTGTGGTGCCTCTCCATGGAGACCACACTGATGGCAGAGTATTTTGAAAATCTATAAGGGTATTTTTGTTAGGCGTGCCCCTGGCATCTAGTACATTGCAGAAAGTTCTGCTAACAATTCTTCAATGCTCAGGTCAATCCTAAAAAACAGAACTGTCTCACGTCTCTGGCCTGGTAGATCAAACCCACTGTATGCAGCTTCTTGCCAATATGTTGGTACATAACAATCTTGGAAATGTCTTACAAGAACTTATAAAGTTGTAAATATTCAGGAAAACATGATTGTGGGGAGGAACGATTACAGATGGTAAAGACACTGTCTTGACTAAGGGAATCATTTATTCATGCTACATACTTCACAATGCATTATAAAAATTCCAATTGCATATTTAGTTAAAATGTGCCATAGCAAAATGTATGTGAGAGTATGTGGCCCCAATTCCAAAGATGTAATAGAAAAGACTGGAGACTACTTTGAGGAGGCTTAGAACCAAATACAATTAAATTAATGGAGCCACATGGAACGGAGGGATCTCACAGAACTTCATTAATAAACGTGGTTTAAAATATTTCATATGTTGCCAGCTTTTACATTTTAGTAATTATATAGCACAATGACAGAAATTTATTTCATGAAAATTGGCTATTGAAATTATTTATTCATTTTGTGGTGAACTATTACCTGTACTGCTCAGATAATATCCCCAGAGGTCAACTCAAATTCTCTAGATAGTTCTGGATTATAATGTTGTTCCAGCTGACCTTTGAAGAATATTATATATTGTCTCTGAGAACTTTTTAAGCTGTAGAGAATGGAATGTACACCTGGACTTTTAATGGACTGTCCTAGCAGAAACATATTGTCAATGATAGTGGTCACTGCCATCCACGTCATAACAAAGCAATTGTGTTGCCATTATACTTGTAAACGGGTCCCAGCTCCTCCCTGGAAATACTTCCTCATTATGTCCACTCAACATTTTATAATTTTGCAAGGTGTGTTATCCCCACTTCGGCCATGGTTATTTCCTTCTTTCTCACTTGTTATTATCTGTCACAGCAATACGTTCTATCCTAGCACCCCCTATCCCCATGCATCTCATTTCCATGTGCTTCTTGTTAAGAATAGCTTCTGATTATCTCAGATCTCATAAATCCAGGGTTATTTACCACAGGTGGATGCAAACACCTGACAACTTCATAGTCAGTATGGTTGTGCCATGTCATTTTCATAGTGAATATATACTGATGTCTGTCTACTTATGTAGGAGATGAATGATTATATTCATTCTTGAAAATTATGTATGTGGGCAGCCTTATCACCTATGAGTTTTATTTCAGGATACGAAAGCAGTAAATGGAACATTACAAATTATTTTTCTTATTAGATTGAATCTAGATGGCATTGATTTTAGGACACAACATATTTTATGTTAACAAATTTACAAAATCACACTGTAACTAAATTAGCACACAGTGCCTTATCATCATTTGCAATTTTTGGTGCAACATCATTTTCCAAGCCAGCAAGGGCATTAGTGATGCAGCATTTTTTGAAAAGCTGCTCTGCTATTCAACATCTAGATTTTCTTCTAAGTGCCGGCCACAATTCTGGTCACTTCTTATCTCACTTGATGTGTCAGCTGAAGATTTTTAGGTGACAAACAAGAAGGCATTTCTTTGAGTTTGTGTGTGTGTGTTATAATAAAACTTTATTGATGAACACTGAAGCATTTGTGAATAGAAGTGCAGGCAAGTAGAATCATCCTTAGTGCTCCAGGTTATGATGGCATGAGCTTCTCTGAGCAGGTGCAAATGCGTGAAGGAAAAACTGTTTCAAACTGGCCAACACTTACTGAGATGCCAACAAGGGCACGATTACAGAGATGTTAGAATCTGAAACAATGAATTTAAGCATTACATAAAGTGGGTATTGGGAATAAGTTTAAGAACCACCAGACTAATGGAATCTTTTCATCTATCTTTTTCTTTGGGGAAACATTTGCATGTGTAAGTAACTTTACCCAGAACGTCTACAGACCACCTAATTTAGAACAGGTTGACCAACAACCGCAGGTTACAGTTCACCAAACACTATAAAAAGGCTGGTGAACCCTGGTGTCCAGGCTCAAATGAATTCTCTGAGAGATTTTTTTTTTAATAGCTGGATATGTCCCAGAATGTAAGAAAGAAAAAAGAAAATCTCCTTAAACACACACACAAGTTTTAATATATTAAAGAAGTTATAATAGCTTTGAAGTTTTTCAGGTATAATGTCTACAAAATAACCTAGATATCATGAAATTATTCTCTTATCTTCAAGAATTTAGTGTATCCTTTGCCTGCCACAGAACAAAATCTGACAGAGGTAGAGATGCTGCGATTCCTTGAATCTCGCCGGTCGGGGGAGGACCAGTCCTGAGCTGTGCATTTTCCCTTTAACCATTCTACCGCCTCAGGTGTACACTAGAGGTTCCTGGAAGGACAACCTTTGCAATTCAGATTATCATTATGGAAAACAGACAAAACAGATGGGCTCAGAGAAAAACAAATTGTAAATCAATGCTCAAATACAACCATCACAAGCCAACATTTTCTGTTGGAATTTTTATATATAAATATATAATTTTTAAACAAAATGAGAATGTTTTTCTTGACTACGTGGCATGTACAAATAACAGCATCTCTGGAGAGTGACTGCGTGTGTTTGGACATAACATTGCTCCTCCTTTCCTATTATAAGGGGGATCTCTTTACAAACATTTTTGTAATATTTATCCAATTCCTTTCCAGACACGTTTCTTAAAGGAGAAATATCCTTCTTCATATTTCTGTTTTTCGTACAATGCCAAATCCATTTCTAGAGTGTTTGCACACTTTGTTACTTGCCTAACTAGTGGTGAGAACTTGGTTTTGTATGCTGACAACAATATTGGTATCAATTACCACAAAACAAAACAAAACAAAAAATGATTTTTCCAAGCTGATAGGCTAAGAGAGTGGTCTCACTTGCTGTTACGGCATTTCTGTCATCTGAAATAGTATTTCCCCAGTTAGTTACTGTTCTTATAAACTTCTCTGTGTTCACAGTTGTGTTGATCTGGAATCCCTTATTTATTTAGTTAATACTTTTAACTAGTATTTATGGTCATGTATCACTAATTCTACCAAGGGGGAGGTGTTAATATAAAAAGAAGGGAATACACGCCAAAAATGTCAGTAAAAATGATGTGAATGACGAGTCAAGAACGCTCAGAAAACCACCCAAAAACCTACTAGTTATGGTCTGAGTCAGGTCCGTTCATGGCCAGTCACAAAATAAAAGTGGAAAAGTCAGTGCTGTCTTGGCAAATACATTCAGTTAGCAAATGCAACGGCTAACAGATTACATTCTAAATAAGTATTTAAGTATTTGAATCTTTACATTTGTTGTTTATTTTTATATAAAGAAAACAATCAAGTTCTCTTACAGATAAAAGAAAAAAGTTTTAACAATAACGAGATATAGTACTCATATCTTAATGAGTGAACTTGGAATTGGAAATACATTTAGATTTATAGGTTGACTCGCAAAGCACTACCATTGTAAAATTAAAGATGAAACTTTCTGCAAATAAAAAAGTAGCATAGTAAACTTGGAAAAATGAAAAGTTGAACAGACTCAGGAATTATTTGAAAAGATTAGTAAATAGAAAAGGTGGGCAATAAGTGATGAGGTTGCCTGCAACTGAAATTGTCTATAATTAATTCAGTCAACAATGTGCATTGAATCCCTGTGCTGGACTCTGTTCTGCTGTGATGTATCAGTGAATGAAACAAAGAGCCCTTCCCTCAAGGAGCCTGCCGCACGGCCACAGACAAAGCAGCACGCTGAGTCAGAATGGAGAAAACCAGCACAGAACCCACAGAAACGGGACCCAGGACAGAGAGCCTGGCTCTGTCAAAGCCCAGGATCACCAGCTCTTTCCTGGTCACCAAGCTTCCCTCCTGCCGTCCTGAGGAGCTAAGCTCATTCTTGTTCCCAGCAGCGCATTAGTCACAGTTTAAGAATCAAGCAAACAAATCAAACAAAATGGCAACAACAACGGTGACAAAAAAAAAAAAAAACAAAAAAAATCCCCTAGTCTACCATCGACTATCATGAATTTGCTATTTGGCTGCTGGATTATTCATGAATTGGAGATAATTATCATTTCATTCTCCCCCCTGTACCCTGGCTAACCGGGAATGAGCTATGAGCTACAAATGATGTCACCCTGCAAAAATTAACGAGAGTGATTCACTCTTTGAGTTTGGTCTGATATTGTAAAGCCTTATTTTAAATCATTTTATTTACATCAATTAAATATGAATATAATTTATATCCACTTCACGCTATTTTCACCTGCCCATTCCCTGTACAATCAGTCTTTTGAAGAAAAAGACCCTCAGATCTTTTTTGGATGGCCTTTCGTAGGGGATCATTAGGTCTTTTCCGACTCCAAGCATACCATTAAATAGCCAATGTCCCAGCAGTGACAGACAGTGAATTTTATGAGCTTCACTGTAATTTAACTCTGCAGGTGTTTAAGATTTCAAATGGAAGGCATGAAGCATAGCTTCACCCGAAATTAAGCCATTTTTGTCACAATATGTCACTCAAAACTAATTACTCAAAAACAAGACAAACTAAAACATTCAGGATTATGAGGCATCTACCTCTCCAACATTTGATTCTTGTCATTGATGTCGGTGATCACAGGTCTAATGCTGGTTAAATATTAATGAACAAAACAGAATCAGCTAAGAGTAAAAAATATTCTTTATCACTTTACTATTACATGATTCCAAATCAGAAACTCTGTCTTCTACAATTAAGTTTATGCTAAGTGCAGCAAATACATATTTTTGTTTCCACATTGATGAATTAGGATTTGCAAAACAGGCTAGATTGCATAATGGCAATGTTCTTTGAAAAATGCTGATTACACATTTATTATGTTTGTTGATGAACTTTAATTTTAAATGTCATATGAGATGTACAGCAAGACTAGAAAAACCATGTAATTTACTCACTGAGCAGTAATTGCACCTTATTTTAAGTCTGAAGAGAAATGACTAACATTTACCGAGTAACTACTATGCTCAGGTCTGCTACCTGTTCACATATATATTATGGATCCTTCCACTTCCAAAATATGCTGAGGAGAGCCATCCATATTCCTGCAAATCGCTATACAGTACTACAGTGTCCAAAACACACTAAGATGTATGTATTAGCATGTTTTATATATATTAATATGCTATATACGTGTATATATTAATGTATTTAAGGGGTAAAGTGCAGCTTTGTTACAAGGGTGGTATATAACATGGATATATTATATAGTGGAGATATTTATATATTCTAACACATGTATAAAACATAGTTATGTATCATGTATCATATACATTGTATCAGTCTTATGTCTCAGTATCAGCAGATTTGTTAATATGTTTTATATATTATATTTAAATTGACTATATATTGGGCAGCACCTGTGGCTCAGAGGAGTAGGGCACTGGCCCTATATACCGGAGGTGGCAGGTTCAAATCCAGCTCTGGCCAAAAAATAAATAAATAAAATGTACTATATATGTATATATATGAATATATTTCGGGTACAAGTGCACTTGTCACATGGCTATATCACACAGTGCAGAGAGGTCCGGGCTTTAGCGTAGCAGTCACCCAACCAGTATACATTGTACTCAACAAGTAATTTTCTATCCCGTAACTCCCCGCCCTCCCACCCTTGGAGTCTTTCATATTTATTTTTCTTTTCTGAATGACAGTGTGGACTCCTAGCTCAGCTCCTAGTAGAAGGGAAAACAGGGGGTATTTGATTTTCCTTTCTGAGTTACTTTACTCTGACAATGTCCATTCAAGTTTTTGCAAAAGACATTATTTCTTCCTTTTTGTACAGCTGAGTACTCCATGGTACATACACACATATACATCACATTTTTTTTTATTCTCTAAATGTTTATTTTGGTATCTATTTTTTTCTTTTTAAAAATTGTTCAATGGTTAATTATTATATATATGTAATAGTTCTATATCTTTACAGGGTACGTGTGATTTCTTTTTTTTATTGTTGGGGACTCATTGAGGGTACAAGATACTGGGTTACACTGGTGCATTTGTTAGGTAAAGTCCCCCTATAATTACATCTTGCCCCCACACTTTCTGTATCTACCCCTCAGTTGGCGGGCAGTTGGGCAGATTCCATATCCTTGCTCTTGTGCTGTGATAAACACAGGAGTCCAGCTGTCTTCTTGATAAAAGGACTTCTCTTCCTTTGAGTGGTACCCAGTAGTGGGACTGCTAGGTCCACTTTTAGCATTTGAGAAATCTTGCAGCTGTTTTCCAAAGAGTATATACTAAGCTGCATTCCCACCAAGAGTGTGTAAGGATTCTCTTCTCACTGCAGCCATTCCAACTTCAGTTCTCTCTGGCCTTCTAACAACAGCCATTCTGACAGATAAGGAGGTTATCTGTGCCTTCATCTTGCATTTCTCTGATGATTAGTGCGGGTGCTCCCTTTTTAATATGTTTGTTGGCCATTTGTACATCTTCTTTTGAAAAAACGTGTGTTCGTGTCATTTTTTCACTTTTTTTTTTAAATCAGAGTCCCAGGCTTAATCTAAGTCTAAATCTCTAGAACATTAAAATTGACTGTTCCTAAGTTTAATTAAAAACACAGTTTACAAATATTTAATATCTTCTGAAAAGCATTTCCAAGAATGAAAAAGTATGTACATAATATATAATTAAATATCAGCTGGCTTCAAATCCCATCAGGGCCACACTCAGCAATATCAGCCTTTTTAGGCTCTTCAAATCTTCTGTGTGATGGGGTTATTTTTTCTTGCTGAGGTGAGTTCCTTGTACATTCAGGACGTTAGTTACACGTTGGATACACAGTTTGCAGACGTGTCTCCCATTCTGCAGTCTGCTCACTGCTCACCGCTGCCACCTCCGCTGGGCAGAAGCTTTAGTGCAAGTCCCACCCGTTTAATTTTGGTCTCATTGCGTTTGCTTTGGGGTCTTAGCCAATAAATTCTTTGTCTAAACTAATATCCACGTGAGTGTTTCCCAGGTTTTCTTCTGCAATTATTACGATTTCAGGTCTTCCATTTAAGTCTTTAACATGGTAACTGTGGTGAGAGAGATGGATGCAGTTTCGCTGTCCGATTTTCCCAGAACCGTTTTTGAACAGGTGGCCTTTCTCCCATGTATGTTCTTGTCTGCCTTGTCAGATCAGTTAGTTGTAGGTACATCGCTTTATTTCTCAGTTCTCAGTTCTCTTCCATCCATCTGTGTGTCCACCTTTGCACCAGTAACATGCTGTTTTGGTTACTGTTGCCTTGAGGTATGGTTTGACTGGTGCAGCGTATTTATCCAGCCTGCTTTGATGGACGTCAGTGCCCTTTCCAACTTGGGGCTCTCACGACAATGTTGCTAGGAATACTCTGAATGCTTCTGTAGGGGACTGTGTGAGCAGTTAGCAGTGACATAACTGCAAGGTAGGGGCTGGACATAGTCAGCTTTGGTCAATAATGACAATTTTCAAAAAGCTGTACTAATTACACTACTATCATCATATATAAGTTTCTATTGCCATTTTAGGAGGGCTTGGGGAGTGAAAGGCGAAAGCACATATTGCCGATGTTTCTATGCCCCAAATTCCAGGTGGCTTTTGCTGAGAAAGGTCAGATAGACCCAGCTGACGTCTGTTGGCCTTGCCCCGTTGTGCTCTGGACGGTCTGCAGGTCGCCCTGCACACTGTGTGCTACACTTTACACCAGCTCCAGAAAGTTCTTTTGGTTTACCTGCTTCTTCTTCTTCAGCCAAGTTTAGTTCTACAAAGTAAAGACAGGCTGCATTTCGTGACCCTCCCAGCACGTCCCCTGCAGACTGTGTTCCCCAAGCGGCGTCCCATCCCGAGCACCACAGAGCAGGCAGCAGTGAGGTGGCCTCCACAGCTGTCACACGGTTGTTCGAGAGGCCAGACTGCACCTGGCTCACGTCTGTAGACCTGAACGGGAATCTGTAGGGGGATCGGTCACAGGCTGGTGGAGAAGTGGACGAGCCCAGAGGTGAACATCGCCACCCTGGGAAACACCCCGAGGGTGCCTGTGAAGGGTTGCGTGTTTACATGGGTAGGATGTGGGCTAGGGAGAGACAACCAAGCCCTTCCTCTTTCCTGCCCTTCCCTCCCTTCTCACCCCCCCCCACTTCTCTACGGCAAGAGGTTGGGGTTCACTGTGCTGCAAATGACAGAAACCATGACCTAAGGCCTAGGGGCTGCCTTCCAAGGTGTCTGTGCTCAGCTGTTCAGCCCTCCAAGGCGTCTGTGCTCAGCTGTTCAGCCCTCCAAGGTGTCTGTGCTCAGCTGTTCAGCCCTCCAAGGTGTCTGTGCTCAGCTGTTCAGCCCTCCAAGGCGTCTGTGCTCAGCTGTTGCCCTCCAAGGTGTCTGTGCTCAGCTGTTCAGCCCTCCAAGGTGTCTGTGCTCAGCTGTTCAGCCCTCCAAGGTGTCTGTGCTCAGCTGTTCAGCCCTTCAGCCTCACTCCACCAGTAAATTCCTTCATACTTTCTTCAAGGATGCACTTTCACATTTCTCTGTTTGCCTGGGGTCAAAACTTTACCATCATGGCACCAGAACCGGCATTCCTGGGGGTAACTAAACGCAGTCTACTATTTGTCCCCGGCTTCCCACCTGCCCCCACCATATGCAGGAGGGGAGAAAGTGGTTGTATCTCACATTCCCGGCAAAAGTCCTGCCACCTAAGGTCTTGGGCCATGACATGGGGAATGTCAGGGATTAACTGGCTGGGCAGACCACCCTGGTGTGATTAAGGGGAGATACTGGCTAGGAGGAACCCAGGTCCATCCAAAAGATGGGGCAGAGGTGACATCCTTCCAAACAGCACAGTGCCCACTAAAATAAAGGGTGAACAGATGTGTGGGAGAAATGCACTGTGCCCCCCACAATGGCCCCGATCACTTTTTCTAGAATCAATCGTTAATATGAAGTGTAAGGTGTGTGGTGCTCTCTGAAGTAAAGGGCCTGTATATTTCTTCAGGTTATTAGGCTAACAATCAGATATCCTTAAGATGACAGAATTATTCCATTTTCATTGAGGGTCATTTATTTCACATCTCACTAATACAAGTGGCAATTATCATACTAGGGCAGAAGAATAAGGGGGCATCAACCTATTTTCTCTCTGTCCCAGGAGATCCCCAGAGGAGAGGAGAGAAGCTGTGGAAAGACAAACTAGTCTCCTCTGCCTGCCTTACTCTGTGTGGACTGATTTGAAAATCGGAGAACAGGGTGTTACTGAGCGCCAAGCACTGTAAACCGCTCCCTGTTTTTGCTGGAACAAGTCCTTGTTCTCCAGATCCAGCAAGATGAAAAGCAAGTTCACATCAGCAACAAGAATATCTTTCATTGCTAATCACAATTACCCAATTCTGCCACTCCGGTTCCTGGACAATATCCCCTGCTGTCCTGAGGAGTCTGGGTCCTGGATTAATGAAGGATTTAAACAAATTGCTGGCCTATTTCTCATCTTGGACTGAAACTTCATGAAATGACTGTGCTGCCAGTTCAGAGCCAGTGGAAGGCTTCAATCTGCAGAGGCAAGGTGAGAAATGGACCCAGAAGAGATGGAAATGCTTCATTATCCAGACTTCCACATAGAATTCATTAATCTACATTAAAAGCTCTCTATTCTAAAACAATTCAGAGAGTATCCCTAAGTGTATAAAATGGTCCAGTTCTCATCAGTGTCTCCCTGACAAATGCGTCAGGAAAGAATTGTACTAAAAGTGTCAAGGAAATTTATCATGGCAATCGCTTTTCAGCTTCTTCATTTTTATTCCTCCTCCAGCAGCTAGAAATAATATTTATTTTCTTTCCTCTGAATACAGAGCACGAGGAAGCACCAGGTTATGACCCACCCCATGGGGCAACATTTTTGTTGAAAGCAACAACTCTGCTTCATAATCCAAACAGAAACTCTCAGGGCCCGAAAGTAGTTATGGACCTAAAAACCGTGTTCTGGCCACACCGACACATCCCTCCCCGCTAACGCCTCATCTAGGTTCTCCCTCCATTCCTCTTCTTACCAGGCAGGAGAAAACTGCCCCTTGTTTTACACCCCCACATCCTCAGGGCCATCGACTCTTACTCCCCATCCTGGGTCTGCCTGACCTCTGCCCAGGTGTTCTCCAGAGCCCAAAGTACAAGGATATCAACAGGTATAAAAAAAATACTCACTTAACGCCTAAATATCTCTGAGGTGCTGCAAAGTGTGCTTGTACGTCTAGCCCCAAATATACTTAGCTCCTGCACTAAGTTGGTATCCAAGGCCACTTGAAAATTCACAAATTATTCCTAGTTAAACACTCTGGGTAAACAGGAGTTTCTCTAAACAGTTCAGCAGTGCATGCTCTCTCAAAGTCCTCATAGGCTTTGCGGTCACACGTACTGCTGACATCAGGAAGACTGAATAACCCTGGAATCATGTTTTTTTTTTTTTTTTTTAATTCAAAGGGGTTATTGCACAGGAGTGCTGAACACGGATGTGCTTCCAAGAACGCTGCTTTCTTGGTCTGCAAAGCCGACGCTCTTCTGCCTCCCCAGTTCTGGAAATCCTCTGAACATTCCCATGGCGTTCTTCCGACTTCCATTCTTCTCCTTTACGCTCCTCTTTTTTTAATTTTTAAAATAATTTTAGACATTGCTTCAACTGACATTAATATTTTAATATAAAAAATAATTAAATTTGCAACTTCTTACTACAGGAGGGGTTTTCCACGGAGCCTTCATGCTGTTTGTCTGCTGTTAACATCTCACCACCTGCAGCACAGCTATCAGAGTCAGGAAGTCACGATGGCTCCAGTGCCGGTAACTGACCTGAAGACTTTATTTGGATTTTTCAGGTTTTTCCTCTAATGCCCTTTTTCTGTCCTAGGATCCAATCTGGCCTAGATCACCTTTGGTCATTACGTTCTCTTCATCTTTTCTGGCCTGTGATAATTCCTTAGTCTTCCATGAGCTGGACACTTTCAAGAGTCCTGCTCAGATATTTTGGAGAATGTCCCCTCAATCTGGGATTGTCTGGCGTTTTCTCCCGATTAGATTGAGCTGTGCATTTTTTGGCCAGAATTTCACGGACCAGTGCACCTTCCCCAGTGCATTATGTCAGGAGGTATAATGTTGATACGTCTTACTGGTGATGTTTACCTCCGTTACTTAGTTAAGGTGGTGTCTGCTGGGTTTCTCCACCATAAAATTATTTTTCCCTAAGTAGGTAATGTCTTAGAAATCATATCTTTCAAGATATGCAAATCTCTGATTTCTCCTTCAGCTTTTGGTCACCAGTTTTAGCTTATGGTGGTGGATCTTCTGGCAACAGTTATACTTTGGCACTGTCATGTTGGGTAGGGTTTGTTTCCTAACGTTTTCTTACTATCTGACACCACAAGGTGCTCCAGGCTTACCTAGAACTTTTCTCTGCCCCAGTCCTAGACTCAAATACTTATCCAAAGTACCGAAGATCCTTCTATTGGAGCCAGGACTGACATTCTAAGAGCTGGTCTTGGTCCCTGTAGTTGTGCGCTCTGCAGACTTTCATACACATGAAATCATTTCGTTTGTAACCTTTTGATTCTGGCTTCTTTTATTTACAGTCATCCTTCTGAGATTCCTCCATCCTGCTGCCTATGGTAATCCATTTCCTTGTGTAGCTGAGTAGTATTCTGTTGTAGGAATGTACAG
>NW_003852448.1:5382117-5413040 GCF_000181295.1 Otolemur garnettii
ATGGTAATCCATTTCCTTGTGTAGCTGAGTAGTATTCTGTTGTAGGAATGTACAGAAATTGTTGATCTATTCACTTGTGAATGAATGGATCAACTGTCAATGGTCCAGCTGTCAATGACCACGAAGAAAGCTGCCATGAACAACTGCACACAGGTTTTCATGTGGGCATGTGTTAGTAGTTCTTTAGGGTAAATAAACACCTGGGAATAGGATTCCTCTGTCTCATAGTAAGTGAATACTTAACCTTGTAAGCAACGGCCTAACTCTTATCCAAAGTAATTGTATTATTTTAAATTTCTGCCAGCAATACAGCGACATGTGGAAATCATAATTGCTCTACATCCTTGCCCTTAATTCCCCTCTCATTCAGCTTTAAGAACAAAGGAACAGGATTGACTACAAAAAAGTTCAGGAGAATATTTTAGGTGATGGAAGCATTAACTTGATTACAGTTATAAAATTGTATACATGGTCCAATGTCATAGCACTGTACCCCTAAACAGGGCTCGTTTTATTGCACATAAATTAGACACAAATACTTAAGAAAACACAAGATGTGAGCACTAGGTACATTCATGGTCATGGGTGTCACTGTTTCTAAGCCCACTCAGGGGACCAAACTCAAAAATGCGTGTTTGCATGATAATCCCCGCACAGATTTATATTTATTTCTGTGCGTGTCTATTTGTGTATATGTTTGTAACACATCCATGCTCTTCAAAGCATGAGTTTGTGCTGACAGGTGCACCACCAACTCCAGTCCAGCCTCAGAGGGTTTCTCCAGCTTTCCAGCTTCCTCTGTTGCTTCTTTTTCTGACAGTGGAGAAGCACAAGTCTTATTATCTGTAACACACTAATTTATTCAACCCTAAATAGATACATGAGTGTAGCTTCGGAATTGCTAACACACAACATTCCCAGAGAGAAATTTATTTGACTTTAGTACTTTGCGTCCTTCTTCTGCCTGTGGCCTTATGGGATAAGTCAAAGTCACGCTTTCTAAAGGGATCAGCTCGTCCCTTCCGCTGAGGCTTAGTGTGACCATAGTAGAGTCAGGCCCATTTGATACATTTTATATTCCATTTGCGTGCCCTGGATGTGCTGTGTGTGCAGATTAAGTCACACAGATTAACACTCACTCTTGTACAGTACAATTTTGCAAATTTTGATAAATGAATAAAATTACGTATCTATTACCAGGATCGTAATACAGAAAGGTTTCTTCTCCCCAGAAGTTCCTCTGTGGTGACCTTTTGTAGTGTGCTCAGCGGCTCCCAGGCCCCCCTGGCAGCTGCCAATTTGATTTATCCCCTGTAGCTACGGCTTTTACAGAATCCTCATGAACAGCCTCACACAATAGGGACCCTTCGGTCTTTCAGTTAGCAAAATGCATTTAAGATTTATTTGCGTTGTTGCATGAATCAATACCTCCTTTCCTTCTGTTAGTGAGTAGTACTCAACTGCATGGAGGTCCGACTCTCCTTGATCCATTTACAAGTTGAGAGTCGCCTAAGTAACGTCCAGCTTTTGGTACTAATAAATAAACCTGCTGTGAACATTCAGGGACAGGATTTTGTGAAAGCATATATTTTTGTTTTCCTCATGTAAATACCCAGGGACAAGACACTTGGACCAGAGGGTAGATACGTTTAATATTATAAAAACTAACATGTGTGCACAGAAAGGAAACATTTTGTGTTCCCACGGGCAGGGAAACCCAGTTGCTCTGTGTCCCTGCTGGGACTCTGCACCGTCAGCTTCGTATTGTTGCTGTGTTTGCTGTTGTTCGGCTATTCTAATAGTTGTGGAGTGGCATTTTGTCATCGTTTGAATTTTTGCCATTTCCCTGATGACTGATGATGCTGAGAATCTTTACCTGGGTTTGTTTTTCATCCACGTATCTTTGGTCAGTGTCTGTTTAGATCTCCTACCCACAGCGGAACGGGTTGCTACTGAGAGTCTCCTTACCTTTGAGATTGGACAGCTCTTGCGACATTCTATTAATAGATACAAGTCCTTCGTCTGAAACACAACTTGGAGATGCGTTCTCCCAGTCTGAGGCACGTCTTCACGTCTTCATGCTCTTCACTGTCTCTTTCAAAGAGCAGAAGTTTTAAAACTGTAATAAAGTCCAACGTACCAATTCTTTTGGTTCATTATGCTGCTTTTGGAAGTGTCTAAGTCTCAATGTCATAAATAATTCCCCCTGTGTTTTTTGTTTTCTAGAAATTTTTATAGATTAGATTTACACTTGAGTCTTCAATCATTTTGAATTAATTTTTCTCAGGGTAGGCATTTATTTTTGTTTTCACTTCAAATTAATATGAGAGGACTTGGAGCTCCAGTGCGCAATCGATTGACACATGGTACTGATAATCTGAGGTCCACATTTTTTAGGTTACATGGTTTTTAATTCTAAGGTGAAGTTCACATTGTAGTAGAGCCCTTCCCCCAAGGGGGGTGCTGAACCCCCTCACATTGTGCACATTAGGTGAGACCCCACCATTGCCTCCCTCTTCACCCCTCCTCTCCCTCTCTGCTCCCCTCCCCTTTGCTAGACTGTACTTGTGATTTTTCTTTCATGGGGGTGTGTAATTGTTTATAGTGTATACTGGTTTCATTGTAGTATTGAGTACATTGGATATTGTTTTCTATTCTTCAGATACTTTACTAAGAACAACATGTTTCAACTCCATTCAGGTAAACACAAAAGATGTAAAGTCTCCATCTTGTCTATGCCTGAACAGTACTCCATGGTGTACATATGCCCAATTTGTTAACCCATTCATGGGTTGATGGGTATTTGGGTTGCTTACATCACTTGGCAATTGTGACTTGAGCTGCAATAAACATTCTGGCGCAAATGTCTTTGTGGTAAAACAATTTGTGTTCTTCTGAGGGGATACCTAGTAATGGAATTGTAGGATCGAATGGAAAGTTGACTTTTGGTTCTTTAAGAATTCTTCATACTTCTTTCCATAAAAGTTGCATTAGTTTGCAATCCCACCGGCAGGGTAGAAGTGTTCCCTTCTCTCCACATCCATGCCAGTATTTGCAGATTCGGGACCCTGTGGTGTGGGTCCCACATCTTCTGCACAGCTAAGAGTACCACAATGAAAGCAAACAGCCTCAGAATGGGAGAAGATTTTTGCATGTTATGAAGCTGACAAAGGGCATTTTTTCTTTGAGACAGAGTCTCACTTTATCACACTTGGTAGAGTGCCCTGGCATCATAGCTCACAGCAATCTCAAACTCGTGGGCACAAGTGATTCTCTTACCTCAGCCTCCCAAGTAGCTGGGACTACAGGCACCCACCACAGCACCCAGCTACTTTTACAGATGGGGGGTCTTGCTTTTGCTCAGGCTGGTCTTGAACTCAGGAGCTCAGGCAATCCACCCACCTCAGCCTCCCAGACTGCTGGGATTATAGGTGTGAGCCACTGCAACCAGCCTTGGACATTTGTTTTTTATCCAATTTTGCCAGCACCATTTGTTGGAAAAGCAGTCTTTTCTTTGTAAAGTTACTTTGAACCTTCATAAGTCAGTTGGCAATATTTGGGTGGATCTATTTCTGGACTCTAGTCTTTCATTCAACTATAGGTCTACTATTCAGCAATACTATACTTTTTTGATTACCATGGTTTTATAAAACATCTTGAAATTGGGTGTGAGTCTTCTCATTATTTTAATCCTTTTCAAACAATTGTGGACTATTTTAGTTCCTTTACTTTCCTTATACATTTTAAAAAAACATGTCAATATCTGTAAGTAAGCTTTCTGAGATTTTGATTGGGGTTGCATTAAATGCACATATAATTTGGGGGTGGAATTGGCATCTTACAAATATTAAATTTCCCAAGTAATGAAAACGGTCCCCATTTATATAGCTTTTAATTTCTTTCATCATTGCTTTGTAAATTTTACATACAGATCCTGCAAATGTGTTATAGACTTACACCCAAGTGTTTCATTTTCTAAGCTATTTTGAATGGTAATTTTTAAACTGTGAACTTCAATATGGATTACAAGAACTCGGAAACAATTGATTTTTGTGTACTGATTTTATTTCCCATGACCCTAACATATTGTTTTAGAATATGCTTTGCAGACAACCATTTTGTCTACAAATAAAGGGACTACTATTTCTTCCATTGAAGTCTTGGGACCACCTTTATTTCTTTTCCTGGCTTTTTATTTTTATTTTTTTCACTGACTAGGCCCTTGAGGACCGTATTGAAGAGTGGGTGTCAGGCATCACACATTTAGTTTTCACCATTGAGTACTGGTGGCTGTAACCTGTTTGTAGAAACCTTTTATCAGGTTAAAAAAAGTTCTGTTCCCACCATGCTGAGAATATTGACCATGAATGGATATTGTGGGGTTCTTTTTTCAGTTTTTGTGTCTGTTGCAGTGATCACAGAGCTTTCTTTGGTCTACTGATGTGAATCACATTGATTGATTTTCAAATGTTGAACTAGTCTTGCGTGCCTGGAATCAACGTGACTTGATAACGTCTTAATCATTTTACATCTTGCTGAACTGTATTTGGCAACATTTGACTGAAAATATTTATGTCTTTGCTCATGAGGAATATTGGTTTTTAGTTTTCTTTTAATCTTTTTGTTTTTAGGGTAATTCAGTCCTCATAGATTGACTTGAGAAGTCTTCTGTCTTCTCCATTCCCTGGAAAATATTGGGTAGAATTTGTATCATATATTCCTTAAATAGTAGTAGAATTAATAAGTGAAAACTTCTGTTCATAGATTTTACTTTTCTGTTTCGGGTTAGTCTAGCCAAAGGTTTATCAATTTTATTAATCTTTTCGAAGAACCTATTTTGTTGATGTTCAAAGTGTTCTTTTGTTTTCAAGTGCATTTAATTCTGCTCTAATGTTGGTTATTTCTTTTCTTCTGCTGGGATTGGGGTTGGAATGCTCTTCCCTCCCCAGTTGCTCGAGATGTCCTATTAGGTTGCTGACTTGCTTGCTTTCTGTTTGTTGATGAAGTCTTCTCATGCTATAAATTCCCCTGTAGGCCTGCCTTTGCACACTCATCTGAATGATAAAACAAATATAGTCTAGCAAGGAGAATGGGGGGAGGGTATTTGGTGGGATCTCACCTAATGTGCACAATGCAAGGGTATATTTTAAAATAACTGAGAGCAAATTTTAAATATCTTACCACAAAACATAGATGCTGATGGATATGTTAATCAGTTTGATTTAAGCATTGCACATTGTATATCAAATCGTCACATTGTACCCCATAATTGTATACATATGATTTTAATTAAAAATTAAATTTAAAAAAAGAAAAAAAGAACACTTCTGTTCCTGAAATTTTCTTTGCTGGAAGAATTTTAAGAATCAGTTCAATTTATTTAACGGACACAAATGCATTCTGGGTACTTCTTTTTGAGTTATGTTTGGCAGAGATGTTTCTAATAAAGTAGTCTACTCCGTCAAAGCTATTCATTTAATTCCCCTTTTAGGTTTTAAATTTGTGACTTTTATTTTCTTTCTCTTGGTTAAAGGTTTATCAATCTTATTAACCTTTTAAACTAAAATTTTCAGTTTAATTCATTCTCTATTTTTTTGTTTTCAATCTGCATCTGTTGTTATCTTTATTATCTCTTTTCTTCTGTTTGACTTGAGTAAAACTTGCCTTTCTTCTTCCAGAGTATTCATCTGGACCAGAGGGTGAGTTTTTGTTGTCTTTCTAACTGTAGATGAAGACGTTTATTCCATACTGAATATCAGGAGGAAGACTCCAGGCTGAGTCCCGCATCCCTCCAGGGATTCTGGTTCTCCTATCCCTCAATCCCTCTATCCCTCAATCCCTTGATCCCTTCGGCTGCCCCTTTAGTATTTTCTCAGCATTCTCCCTCATCTTCCCTGTGAATGCTTAGATTCTCAAGGAAAAGCTTTCAGGGAATATGAACCCTGCCCCTCCCTCACATAAGCAGCCCCCAGGACCTTCATACACTTAACCTGCACCAACTCACTCACTAGTGACTAGTGCAGCTGAATCCTTCCCAGTGGGGTGTGGCCATCTGAATCAAGTAAGCAAGTTTTCACATCTTATCTCAGCCTGTAGCCTTCATTTGGGTTCACTGGTTGTCCTGTGATCTCATCTTTCCACTGAATTATTAAAATGTCATGAACTTGAACTTCTGGCTTTCTTCCTTGTTGCAAGGTTGGTTGTGACACTGTAGTCCACAGCACCCCTGAGCAGAAACTGCAAGCAGCCTCACAGTTGAGGTCGACACTAGCAAGGTGATGATTTCCAAGCCTAAATCCTTTGAAATAACCTCTTTCCAGAGCAGACGTTCATAGCCGACCCCCTTCTGAGTGTCTCTACTTGGACACGTCACAGGGATGATTATGTATTCCTCCAAACTTCTCTTCCTTTCCCTCCCTATCTTGATCAATGACACCATTAATCACCCCAGGCCCTGCTAGAATATTGAGTAACTCTCAGTGGATCACTGCTGTTTAACATAACAGCAGAGGTCCTGACCAGGATTATATGAGGTGTCCATTAGCTTGATGGTGGTAATCACTTTACAATGTACACATATACCAGAATATTACATTGTATACCTTACATATATCCAACAAAAAGAACCTAAGATTAGCAGGAACGGCAAGGTAGACATAACTGTCATCACTTGGGGATAATATGATTAAATATACAGAATTAGCAAAAAGTCATTATTAGAGTTTATGAGACAACTGTAAATTAATGGGTATAAGATAAACCTATGGAAATCAGTGATCTTCCAGTGAATAACTCAGAGCCATAATTTCTAGGAGAACACTGCTGCTATACAATGCTGTTCCCATAATGGAAGAACCTTCCCTACTCAAAGGCTAATTTAACTAATTAGCAAATTGCTAAATGACCAGTTTGATTCTTTTTTTTGTTTTTTGAGACAGAATCTCACTATGTCACCCTGGGTAGAGTGCTGTGGTGTCACAGCTCACAGCAACCTCAAACTATTGGGCTCAAGTGATTCTCTTGCCTCAGCCTCCCACGTAGCTGGAACTAAAGGCACCCACCACAAAACCCAGCTATTTTTAGGTTGTAGTTGTCATTGTTTAGCAGGCCTGGCATGAGTTTGAACCTGCCAGCCCCGGTATATGTGGCCGGTGCCCTAGCTATTGAGCTGCAGGCACTGAGCCTAATTTCTTTTCTTTTTACTATTTACTACCCAGTGTGGTGTTAGAGTCATAGCGTCCATCAAAAGTGACTATTTAATGAGTGAAAAAGTAGTTACAGATGGCAAATATATTGCAATGCATATATCTGACAAATATTTTTTAATTTTTTTTTTCAAGATAGGGTCTCTCCATGCCTGGGCTAGAGTGCAGTGGCATGATCACAGCTCACTGCAACCTCAAACTCCTGAGCTCAAGTGATCCTCCTGCTTCAGACTCCCAAATATACAGGTGACTGAGTGCCCAGCTAAATGTTCTGTTTTGTAGAGACGGAGTTTCCTTATGTTGTCCAGGCTGGTGTCCAACTTCTGGCCTCAAGCAATTCTCCTACTTCAGTCTCCCAGAGTGATTATAGGCATGAGCCACTCCAACTGCCCAAATTCTTTTTAAATATATAAAGAAATTATTTATGTTTACAAAAATGACAGATAACTGAACTAAACATAAAATAGGCAAAAAGCATAAGAAAATGTGCTCAACATCACCAGGCATCAAGAAAATTCACACAAAACCCAACATATCCCTGTAACTTCACCTGAAGTCCCAGCCCCAGAGGTCTGATAACCTCTGGTGGCAGTGAGGATGCAGACTTTGTCAACCTGCACCACTGCATTGAAAGCTCTTACACCATCTGTTAAGGCTGAATGTGTGTATACACATGAGCCAACAGACATGAAGAGGAATGTTACAGAACTTATTAATTCATGAATATTACAGAACTTATTACTTTCATTTTTGTAAGTAAATATCATTCACCAGTAAAAATTTGCTAATTTTTTTATTAAATCATATACATTAATGCATTTATGGGGTACAATGTGCTGATAATTTGGTGGGATCATAGCTATGGTGCATATTGCAATGGTACATGTCAGATCTATTAAGTACTGAGTATAAATGTCTTAACACAATAATTAAGTAAATGAAGTGAGGGATATATTAACCAGTATGACGTAAGCATTCCAAAAATTTGCTAAATTAAAAAATAAAACCTCAAGACTGCTCACTCTTCATAGCCTCTCATCTCTGTAAAGTTCTTCTACATCATCACCATTAATGAATATTTACTGGGCATTCATTAATGACAAGCTTCTATCTCTTTTTCAGGAAGGAAAATATATGCAAACTTAAAGAACCCAGTGCTAAGCTTTTTCATAACGCAGCTGAACATATAACACGTATTTGGAAACAGAACACAAGCCTGGGCTGGGCATCCAGAGACCACCTAACACAATAGACTTTTCAATGAAAGTGGCTAAAGTCTGGAGATCTTATGATCTTGTTAGGGGCCACAAAGCAACTTAATAGCACAGCAGACAATGGGAACTTTATTTCTTTGCTCCTGTTTCAATTCTCCTTTCCAAATGAATGACACCAAAATTTCTAACCATAGTTCAAAGAAAGGAGAGATTGTTACGTGTGAACTACCACTAAGCCCATTTCAACGAAAGTGAAGACTTCCAGGATTTGTCATTCACACAGAATATGTTTTGCACAACATATATTATTCAGTGACAGCAACGAGACCTTGCCACTCACAGGTGGTTACAGCCCCAACGGCGTCAACATCATTTGGGAACTCTGTAAGAGCAGAATGCTGGACTCCATCCCAGACCTCATAGGCCAGAGTCTGCCTTTTACCCAGATGACCTAGATGGCTCATTTGCATGATGATATTTGACAAGCACTGGGGCAGGAGGGAATTTAGGATGCAGTAGAAATAAGTCACCAGCACGGCAGTTCATACTGTGTATAAACTGGACACTGGGTGAGGCTGCCCATGTCCTTTAGGTGAAACACAGTCTCAAATAAAATGCTGTGTCTTCTACTGTTGGGCTGAAGCCCAACTCTGCTGTGAATCCTTTTCAAATCTCATAAGCCAATAGACCCACTGAACTCAGGTAGCACTTAAAATTTGCTCATATCATCAAGTGCCTTGTAGTCTTAGAAATAAAAGATAACTGCAAACTGCAAGTTAACCAAGCTTAACAGCATTGTGCTGTCTCAGTCTCAGCTGAGCAGCAGGGGTTAAAACAGTGAAAATGCTTGCCACATACCTGTACGGCCCAAAGTGACCCATAGACTATAAGTTAAAAAGGCAATAAGGACATGGAATTAACACACACTTACAGTCATGCACTGGAGGGAAGGCTTCCAGTTAGAGAGGTGGGGGAGTCTCCAGCACCCTCACTCTGGATGGAGGAGGGAGGGAGGCAACGCAGGATCAGGGAAAGGAAAGCTGCAGGCCCCTCTACACGGCTGAATGAGACGGTGGCAGGAACCATTCAGAGAGCCGTACACAGGTGCTCTAGGGAACAGTGCTTTTGGGATGAGAAGTGGTATATAGAGTGCATTTGGAAACATTTCAGATAGATCAGGTAGATGAAAATAGAACTTCCCCTCAGGCTGCCCAACGCAAAGACAGGGGCTCGTATGGAGAACGAGTGTGTCGGTTCTGGTGAGGGTGGAAACCAGAAGTGGACCACATGCCAGGAGTTATTTTGGAAGGAACTTCGCCCAACAGAGCAAAGTGACTAGCAGAAGGCCAGAAAGTGTGAGGATTCATGAAGGCAAGGCTGTCAAAGAAAGGCTCCATCCATCTCTCGCTCTCCTGCATAAAAGTCCCTGGAAGCCCTCTGAAGCATCCCATGACAGTCCCCAAAGAGGCAAAAGTGACCTTCTGTTTGATCCTGCAACCCTGTGACTAGGCATCTACCCAAAAGCAAAAAAGACATGTTACCATGAGGATGTGTGACCCTGAGGACATGACCGTGAGGATGTGTGACAGTGAGGAGAAGTGTGACCATGAAGACATGTGACCATGAGGACATGTAACCCTGAGGACGTGTGACCCTGAGGACGTGACTGTGAGGATGTGACCATGAGGAGAAGCGTGACCATGAGGACCTGTCACCATGAGGGCATGTTACCATGAGGACGTGTGACAATGAGGATGTATCACCATGAGGACGTGTGACAATGAGGACATGTCACCAAGAGGACGTGTGCACTTGAATGTTACAGCAGCGCAATTCACAGTCCCAAGATACGGAAACAACTCCAGTGCTCTTCAACACATGAATGGGTTAAGAACCTGTGGTATATGTATACCAAGGAATACTATTCAACCATAAGAAGATGGAGATTTTGTATCTTTTATAATAACAAGGACGGCTCTGAAAAGCAGAGCAGTTATCATAAGAGTGGAAACATAAGCATCACATATACTCAGGACCAGTTTGAAACTAGTGGATGAACAAATACAAGCTCACATGAGAGAAAAGCTCGGCAAAATACGATAGGGGGTTGGGTGAGTTCCCACCCAACAGGTGCACTGCCCAGGAGTAGGGCACACTTCCTGGTAAAGTGTGCAACTGCACCACTGACTTAACTCCAACAAAAGCAATTTATGAACCCTCAGATTAACCTGAAGTTTAAAAAGAAAGGTCCTGTGAGAAAAGGTGTCAGCTTTGTGCATCTGTCTCATCTAGATTAAAACCACCAGATGAAAACCATAAGCACCATGTGACACTGTACCTTTTCTCTAATTTATTCTCCCCACCAAACCTGACCTTGGAAAAGTGAGAAATTGAGAATAGAAGTGGAAAGAGAGGGCAAGGAGTGTGCCAGAAAGGGGCGAGGAGAAGCCCCTCATTTCCCAGCACAGGCGTCCAACCCTCCAGCCGCAGGCAGGCTCACTCGGAGGGAGGAGCAGCAGCACATCTTTGAATCAATGTTGGAGTTAATGAGATCATGTTAGACTAGACTGGTCATTTTGATTTTGTAAATCAAACTATTTGTAATGCAAAAGAACCAGAGAAGGCTACAATATCTTCAAAAATCAGATTATTTCTGCTTAGAACTAGTCAAAAATTTGTTCTGAATTGAGAAAAAAGATTTTGCTCATTTTCCCTGGAGTCTAACATACTCAGTGCAACACTGGTGAATTTACAGAGGTGCAGAGGTCACGTCTAGTGCTCAGTGAAGCTTCCAAGGTGCCCTGCACATTAGGCACCATTTCTGTTAGAGTTTATTTGATTGAAAGAAAATAGATAGGCATACACAGTAGCTCACATAAAAACAAGCAAATGTTTCATGGATGTAACATAGATTTTCTGAGTCCCACCTGGGCAGACCAAGCTCTTGACCCACTTCCATCTTGAACTTCTCTTCCGTGTTACATTGAGCTACCCACCTCCACTTGCTGGACCAAAACCCAGGTCCAGGTATATAACCCATTAGTAAACCCAGAAGATTTCTGTTGACATCTCTTTTAAAAACATGAGATGCACTACAGTGACGTTTCTCTCCAAAGTGTATCTCCTCACTTCCTGCCACAGGGTCTTTTTTTCCTTGTTCCTTTAATCTCTTGCCACAAAGCCTCAGGAACACCCTCTACTTTCCTGAAAAATTCAGTTCTGGCAAGCGCTATTCCATAGTAACCTGGAAAATAGCCATCACTCCCACTCCTGCTTGGAAGGCAAATCAGAACTCAGTGGCTTTTTCCCCCCTCATTTTTTATCTCTTGGGATGCAAAGAAAGAAAGCAAAGAAGCTTACGGAAAAGTTTGCTGGACAAAAAGAGCTTATTTCAGTGGCAATGGGAAGTGGGGTGACCCTGGGGAATCCCCCAAGTAAGTGGCTTTCTTTGTTTTCTATCAATTTTACATAATGGAACATCTCAGAATACAGAAAGGACCAAAAAAAAAAAAAAAAAAAAAAGAAAGAAAGGAAAATAAAGACAAGCTTCACAGGACTGTGAACAGAAAGTGTGAGGCTGAACCCATGGCTTGTTGTTTGAGGGCCCCACAAACCCTGCTGTCGTCCTTGGCTTGTATGTGACACCTGACTTTCAGCCCAGGACATCCTACACATGGCATCCTCCAGATTCCAACTGCACCCCTGCCTCATAGTTCCAGTTTCCACAAAAGAGCATTGACTGGTTCAGCTCCTTTAACGGATTCATTCCCTTGTGACTAATTGTTCACCCTGGTCTAATAATCTGTGCCCAGGAGGAGACAGAGTCCTGCCTTTCATACAGGGGAGAAAAGTCTGCAGGTGGCATCTCATCCCCGGGAAGCAATGAACAGCATCTGCATTACACAAATGTCCAGTCGCCAACTGATAAATGAAGAAAGCAATGGCGCGCCACTACAAAAGGAGATGGTGAAGATTGGTTTACTGTTTGTTTTTCGTATCATGCCCATGTTTATGGTTTCTCAGAGTTTTGACTATTGTACAAAAGTTAAGCTGCAGAGTTCCAATGCTAGAGGGAATTAGAATGATCACAAATAAAAATCAACAGCAGCAAATACAGAAAAAGTTACATGATAACTGTCTATTAAAACTCTGTAGGCCCCTGTTTGCCAAGGATTATAATACCATTTGGAGAAGCAGAGAATGTGGAGTGTACTAAGCCTTCATTCTGCCTGATATTTCTATGACTGCAGCAGACACATAATAAGTAGTGAGCAGTCAGCTCTGTTTTCTTTGGGAAATCTTTCCTTCATAAGCCGAATTGACCACTCTTTTCTCTGACCAGTCAAAACCCTGCAATTTGGATTTATTCATTTTTAACACCACTGGGTATTTCATTTCATTGTTTCCTGCTTCATCTGTACAGACAGTGACTCACTGATAAAAGTAGCAGCTTCCTGCCCTTTTTCTTTCTTTTTTTTTTAGGAATAATAGGCGAGGAGCCTCATGCTTATGAAATATAGAAATAATACTCAGCATTAAGTAAAATACAGATGTAGGAATTGAAAGATGCATGAACTGATTCTTGCTAAATAAAAAATTTAATAATATTCAATATTTACACATTCTGAGGTTGAAACTGTTTTCTTAATTTTATCATACATAATCGTCCATTTCTTCAGTCAAAATACAAACGAGGAGAAATAAAAACACATCTACCTACTTCAGGGGCTGCTGTGCAGATTGAATAAGATGATGTTCATGAAAAAATTATGAAAAGTCGAAGGATGAAGAAAGAAAAGCCAAATTATTGACCCTCTCTCCACTTTATAACACCCTTCCGTCACCAGGCCTGGAGTTGGCAACAGAGCCACACAGAGCGTGTTCGTGTTGGGTATATTTAGCATACTGCCTTATAATTTTACATTTCATGGATCTCTTCGGCCCATTTTATTTCAAAGTCATGAGTTCTATAATCAAGAACTATATATTAAAAGCATTTTCCAGAAACTTCCATTTCTGGTCAAAATGGACAAACATGAAATGGGTTTATCTTCCCTCTTGAAAAGAATAAATACTATACAAATACAGGAAACATATCAAGTATCAGGCAAAGAAGGAAACTGATTCCTGATAAATGGGAAGGGGAAGATGTGACATCCCAAGATTACTCCAGTAGAAAGTTTTCAGGCACATGAAAGACCCAGAAGGAGCCCCAGGAATTCTGAGTAAAACAGATGAAGCCCAGGGCCTGGGGAGGACAGGGCAGCTATGCGTCTCAGCTAAAGAGTGAAGGGCAGGGGAGAGCAGCACAGAGAGCTGTGGAGACCTGCTGAGGGTGCCTTGAAGATGTCAGCTGAACTCAGAACACAGCGCGGCTGAGGGAAAACACGCAAGGCTGTGGGAGGAGAATCCTAGAAGGATATTCAGGGGCCCCGACTCAGCAGGACAGCAAACAGCACCCGTTCACACAACCAGCCTAGAACAGTTCAGGATAGAAGACAGGGTGCAGAGAGCAGTCTTGCTTTTGTAATGGGGATAACGTTCCTTCAGCTGAGTACATTACAGGTTCCACAAAATAAATGTGAAAAAGTAGCCCTGAGAGAATCAAACTATTCCCAAGTAACTGAGTCCTGGAATAAAAGCTCTGAAATATGTACAGACACACACACACATATATACACACACACATACATATATAAATTTTACTCTGGAAATGCTGGATAGTTTAATATTCACATATATGATTATATATAAATTATACATATTATGATATATAAATGAATATTAAACTATCTAGCATTTCCAGAGTAAAATCTACAACACTGAACATCCCATAAAAAATCGCCAGTCTGGCAGAGAAGGAAGGAAGATGAGGCAAATTTTAATGGGGGAAGGGTTAGTTGAAACTGACCCAGAACTGACATTAGTGGACACAGACATTAAAACTGTTATTATAATGGCATCCCATATGTGAAAAAAAGTTAAGTGAAGACCTGTACAATATTGACAAGACCCAAATTGAAATTCTAAAGAGGAAGTGGGATAATACCCTAAAAAAGACACTAACTTGGGTTCACAACAAATTGGTCATTGCAGAGGAAAATATTAGTGAACTTGAAGATATAGGATTATAAACAGTCCAAAATAAAACATAAGGAAAAGAGGTATGAAAATAAACAAAGCATCACTAAGTTGCCTTAAAACTTCATGGAAAGTCTCTGTCTTAAGCATCCTAATGTACATGTTTTTGGAAGCCCTGAAGGAGAGGACAGGGAGAAAGAAAGAACAGAGAAATATTTGAAGAAATAATGCCCCTAAAATTCTAAATTTGATGAAGAGGGTAAACCCATAGATGTAAGAATCTCATTGAACTCCAAGGACAAGGAACATGAAGCAAATTACACACAAGGCACATAATAACCAAATTGCATAAAACCAGTGATAAGAGAAAAAATCTTAATATCATTTAGAGGAAAAAGTCTCATCGTATACAGAACAAGAGAAGGATAGCAAAATAGTTCTCATTATAGGTATTGCAAACAAGACAGTGAAATAGCATCTTTAAAGCCCTGAAAGGTAATATCGTTGGCCTAGAATTTCTTGTTTGCTGTGATATGACAAATTTTAATTCAAAATTGACACTCTGAAAACAATAGGTAAAAAAAAATAATAAAGTTCAGCAAGCTCTGTCTTTGAATTTATAACAGAATACACTAACAATCACAGACCAGTTTCACAACTGCCTCAAAAATGCACATCATAGCAATTGCATGCAAGTATTTTTAAAAATTCATATAGTGACATAATTATATTTAATGAGGCTACAATATCCTCCAAATATTTTGATCTAAATATGTATCAGACAGGTTCTCTGCTGTGTATCACCAGCAAAATGACTTATGCTCTAAACTGGTCTCCCTTACTGGTGCTGCTACTTTAAGTTATTTTATATTGTTGGGAGAAAAATGAGATTTCAAATCCAAAGGAAACCATAAAGATTCTTTAGCAACACGCTGCCCCATTCCCCCAGACATCAGGGCCCGAGAAAAGTCAGTTTCCCATTGATCACTGCCTCTAGAACTATCTGTCAAAAACCTACTACACTAACCTCACAGATACAGAACCTGGTCTACTGTTTCACCTTATCCCCTGAAAATCTGGGTTGAAATTTAAGTTGAGTATCCACACTCAGGGGTAGTAATTTTATTCCCAAGTATCATAGCCCTTACTTTTCATTAGTTTTCAGCAGTTATAAGAATTGGGGTATCCTTTTCAATGTTTATTCTAAAGGCATTATGGATTTATTACATTACCTTCCAATGTAGAAATGACTGCTTAGCATATCAGAAAAGGGGGAAAGTCTACCCTGAAAACTGATTTCTGCACCTACAGAATTACTTTATTTGTAAACATAATTCTTGATTTATGAGCCACATACCAGACCTCAGATTCAGTTTATTTTTAGCAAATAAAAACACTTGGTTTTCTATGAGTTACGATAAATTTTTTTTAAAGCAGCTATTAGGACAAACCTTAAAAAAATAGGCAAAAAATTGTAGTTTAATAAGCAAATAGCTTATATAGAAGAGATCAGCACCAGTTCTGCAGTGCCCCCTCCAAGAGCCACATGCACCACAGGACTGGTACCCACATTGCTAACATCTCCTGTGTCACCCGCTGTCACATGGAAAGCTGAAGGAGAATGATGGAGCTCGTCGTTAATCAAGTACTATGAGACATGCTGAAATTTCCTTAAATGGAAAAACAAATATTTGTATATTTGTTCAGGTTTTTATCATATGATACTGACACTGCTGAGAACACCAGGCATGCATGAAATATCAAAAGATTTAATTTATATGACAGGAAAAAAAACTGAAAATAATTGTTGCAATAAATCTGAAAGAGCTATTTTCTTCCTTATAGAAAAGACTTTCTGAGCACCTGAAATAAATCTAAAGAGCAACATAAAAACAACTGGAATTGATTAATTGAACACAGTAAAAACATTTAAAAAAACTCAATTGTAAAAACTATTACCTAGTACTTTAGATTTACTAGGTTTTTTCTCCCACAAGTTCTGTGGTTCATACTCAATGTTAAATCTGTGTTTAACATTTTTAAGTTCAGACATGTCAAAGCCTAAAAGTACACAAGGCTTGTGATCTTCTACTGCTTTCATTTAAATAGATCTTCTTTTTCCAAAAAATGAAGCCATATCAATTTTCCACACTCATAAGCAGGAAGATAATAGTTCTATTTCCACTTCACTGGGATATGGTCTCCTATGGAAATAATCTGGAAATGGGAGAAAACCTATTTTTTTCTTCATAAGAATAAATAGTCTTCATATTTTTTTTAGGATCTAATGATACTGATGATGCTCTTCAGATGTTGACTAGAACTTTTTAGCAAGTAAAATATCTTCTAAAACCAAAAGCAAATTAAAGATGTTTTCAGACACAAATGATGAAAGAATTAGAAAGTAATATATTTCTGCTGAGTGAAATGTTAAGAGAAGTACATCAGGCAGAAGAAAACTGGTACCATGTGCACACATGAGTCTACAAGTATGGTCCTCAACAGTGGGTGATTTTGCCCCTTGGAGAATATTTAGTAATTCTAGGAGACATTATTGTTTTTAACAACTGGGGGATATCAGCGGCATCTAGTGGATAGAGACCAGGGATGTCAAACACTGTACTACACATAGCTAGCCTTCTCCCCAGTCCACACATAAAACAAAATGGCTGAGCCAATATGGTGATAGTGCCAAGGCTGAAAGTCCCAGATCTTGTAGAAGCAATGAAGAATACTGGAAATGATAACTAAACCAGTAAATATAGAGATATTTTTCTTACATGTCAATCTCTTTAAAAGACAACTATTTAAACACATATATAATTTACATATCTAATATATACACACATATATGGAAATGTGATATGCTTAATGATGCATAAACAAAATGCATGTAATGTATATATAATGGAAATAACACCAAATTAGGGGAAAATAGAAATATAGTGTTTTTAGATTCTTACATGAAGGACTATAATATTACTTGAAGGTAGATAGTGGTAAGTTAAAGAGGTATACTATAAGCCCTAAAACAACTTTTAAGTTAGCAAAATAAGAGTTATAGTTAATAAGTGAATAATGAAGATAAAAGATCAGAAAAATTACTCAATCCATATGCTACTATAAAAAAGAAAAAGGTGAATAAATAGCCAGATAATATATTTAAACATAAACATATGAATAATTACATTAAATATAAATGATCTAAAGTCAAAAACAAAGGTAGGCAGACATTGTCAGATTAAAGAGAACTATATGCTGCCTTTAAGAAATACACTCTAAATATACAGAAACAGGCTCAGCACCCACAGCTCAGTGGTTAGTGTGCCAGCCACATGCACTAGGGCTGGTGGGTTCCAACCTGATCCAGGCCTGCTAAACAACAATGACAACAACAACAAAAATAGCTGGGTATTGTGGTAGGCACCTGTAGTCTCAGCTACTTGGGAGGCTGAGGCAAGAGTATCACTTAAGCCCAAGAGTTTGAGGTTGCTGTGAGCTGTGTGCCCCAGCACTCTACTCAGGGTGACATAGTGAGAGACTCTGCCTTAAAATAAATAAATAAATAGAAACACATAAGTTAAAACTAAAAGGATGGGAAATATATACCATGCTAACACTAATCAAAAAAGCTGAGTGTCTATGTTAATATCAGGTAAATCCAATGTCAATGTAAAGAATATTACTAGTAATTTGACTGGGAGTGGTGCCTCACGTCTGTAATCCTAGCACTCTGGGAGGCCAAGGTCAGTAGATTGCTTAAGCTCACAAGTTCGAGACCAGCCTGAGAAAAAAGCAAGACCCCACCTCTACTAAAAATAGAAAAAAGTGAGGCAAGAGGATCACTTGGGCCCAAAAGTTGGAGGTTGCTGTGAGCCACAGCGCTCTACTCAGGGAGAAAGTTTGAGACTCTGACTCAAAAAAAGAATATTGCCAGTAGTTAAAAAGTCATTTAATAATGAAAAAGTGATCAGGTTGTCACAAAACAAACAATATCCTGGATATGTATACATCTAACAATATGACCCCAAGAAGACTTGAAGCATAAATTAATAAAAGCATAGGAGAAACAGATAAATTTACAATCATAGCTGGAGTATAAACAACTTTATACTAATAAATTAGATATCTATATAAAATGGACACATTCTCTGAAAGACACAAACTATTAAATCTCACTCAAGAAGAAAACAATAACCTGAATATCCCTATATTTATTAAAGAAATTGCATTTATAATCAAACACCTCTCCACAGAGAAAACTTAATGCTCATATGATTTCACTTGTAAATATGACCAAATTTTAATGAAGAAATAATAGCAATTCTGCATATAGTCTCCCAGACAATTAAAAATTAAGGAATACCTACCAACTTAGTATATGAGGTAAGCCATGACTCACTTGCCAAAACAAAAGACATTCTGTGAAAAAAAAACCTTTATAATTCATATACATATACCAATATTCTACAATAAATTTTAGCTGATTAAATACAATAAAAATGACAATACTTAATTACCAAGTGAGATTTAATTCAGGAACACAAGATTGGCCTAACAGTTGTAGTAAGTCAGTGTTAATTTATTAACCCACATTAACATATATCACTAGGATATGAGATCAGCATACAAATACCAACTGCATTTCTATATCATAGCAATGAACAACCATGTGAACAAACTAACAAGGAAAAATCAGTATAATTGTGCATGAAAAAAGAATTTATAAAAGTTTTACCTACCTTTCTGATAAATATATTTAGCGACTCAAGAATGGACTTGAACTTCCTCAACCAAATAAAGTAAATCTTATGAAAAACAGAGCTAGTATTTATTTAATAATGAGAAACTAAATTTTCTCCTAAAAATTATTAAGAAAAGAACAAATATGTCCACTCTTTCCACGTCAGTAATGTAAGGGAGCTATGAGCCAGAACAATGAGATGAGAAAAGAAAGGAAATCCAGACGCAAATGAAGTAGAATTGTCACTCACAACCTGTTTATTACAAAGAAAATCCAATAGAATTTATAAAAAGTAACTTCCAGAATGAATAAGTTATGTTAGTGAGGTTTAATGACATAAGATCAGTCTACAAATACCAAGTGCATTTCTATATAATAGTAATGAACAACCAGATGTTGAAACAGAAAAAAGATCACTTACAATAGCTTCAGAAACATGACATTTTAGATGAATCTGACAAAATATGTGAAATATTTGTGCATTAAAATTAAGAAAATATTGAGAGAAAAATTTTCTAAATACAGATAAAGATGTTTCATAATCATGCATCAGAAAACTCAATATTGTTAAGATGTTAGTTCTCCCCAAATTGGTGTATAGATAAAATGCAATTCTGACCCAATTCCCAGCAGGCCTAGTTGCTTATTTATACATCGCCAAACTTATTCCAAAATTCATATGTAAAGCCAAAGTCGTAGAAGAACCAAAACAACGTTGTAGAATACAAACTGAAGTTTTTGATTTTGGTGAAGTTGAATGTATCCATTTGTTCTTTTCTAGACAGGGTTTCAGCTTTGTATTTAAGGAATGTTTGGTTAACCCCAGGCCAAAAAGACATTCCAGCATTTCTATTTATGAGTTAACATTTTCCTATGCTGTAAGGTGTAGACCAACATTCTCTTGCTTTCCTTGTGGATAGACACATTGCAAACTTCTACTCTTCAAAAGTCATTATCAGAAGAATTAAAAGTCAAGCGTAGGCTGAGAGAAACATTTTGAAAATCGTATATCTGATAAAGGAATTTATAAAAAGCTTTCAACTCAATGGAAATGAAATATTTAAAAATATGCCAGAGATTTTTTTTACAAACTCTTTTGGCAAAGAGGAAACATGTGTCTGGATGGCAAGTGCCACGGGAACAGGTGTAAGATGCTTACCATCACCGGCCATTAGAAATACAAACTACAGCTCCATCCCGGTTAACACAAAGTGCGTAACGTCACCATCTTTTTCTCGTAACTGAGTAGTATTCCATCGATTTTATTACGAAGCCAGTAGAAGATCTAACACAGGCCTGTACAGGATAAAAATTTAATTCTATTCAACTTGGGGGCAGGGGGGAACAAGGAGGGGCAGTTGGTGTGCTCCCACTTTAAGTGCACAAGGCAGGGGTGTATGGCAGGACACAATTACAAGGGGGACTTTACCTAACAAATTCAAAAATTGTGACCCAGTTCTTTGTACCCTCACAACAACCTGAAATTAAAAACAAATTTATATATATGTTTATAAATAAACTACAACAAGGAACCCCCAAACCCTTACTGAAATGGCTAATGTCAAAGACTGATCATTTTGAGTTTGGGGAAGGATTTGGAGAAACTAGAAGTCTCATACAGGTAGGAACATAAAATACCAAAACCACACCACGAAATACGTAAACGTCTATCTACTGTATGATGCAGCTAATTCACTCTTAGGTGTTTACCGCACCTAAGGGAAACGCAAGCTCATGTCCACACAGAGACATGCAGAGGAAAGTTGACAACAGATTTGTTGGTAATAGCCCCAAACTTGAAGTTACCCAAACGTCCATCTGCAGGTGAATAGATACACAAACCACGGCATAGCCAGACAATTAAGTAAAACAAAATAAGTGATCGATAAAGGCTACAACATAAATAAATCTAAAAACATATTAAAAGTTGTCAAACATAAAAATAACACATACTTGAACGTTAGAAGATGTAAAGTAAATACTTTGAAACAGAAAGATTAGTTTTTTGCTTCAGCACAAGAAAGGCTGGTAGAAATGGTCAGAAGAAGGAAAAATCCCAAAGAAGCGTGAAGAAACATCTGGGAGTGCCACACACTTTCATGATCCTCCTTGTGGTGTTTCTGTGTTTTCTACACAGACATTGTCAAAATTTTTGAATTGTACATTTCAATTATACCTCTACAGTTATTAAATATGATTTCTAGTACTTTCAACATATGTTTCAAGAGCAAAGGAGATTTTTTTAAACTCTTGTTTTAGAATTCTTAGTGAACTTAAGTCCCTTATAAGATTATGCAATGAGTTTAAGACTCATTCAAAATGAGAAACATCAGTTTAGATGCCTAAAGAGACTAGTGTGGCATCTGGAAGGCATCCTTTTGCTGAAGGACTTGATGGAGGGCATTGTTTTTATACTGAAGTCTGTTTATTCCCACTGGCTTATGTTTTACACTAAGTGTATTTTAGTACAGAAATCTTTGACATCTATGGCCAGGGATGCGTTAGCCAGAGCGATCGCTTTAACTGTGGCTCTTTCTAGTGAGGAAATATAAAGTCAGCACTTGATGGAGCCCTGAAGCCTATCTGACTGTCCTCAGCTTTCAAGATAGGTAAAAGCCCAGGGCTGCAGCCCCCTACGTGACACACAGCAGGTGCAGCAGGAGACCCAGCCTAGCTAATTCCAAGGTTCAGTCTGTGGATTTCACTTATTTCCAATCTCCACTCTACTTCAGGAAATATTCCTCCACTGAACTCATAGTTAAGAAGCTTTAATCAGGGCCCAGAGCATCATCACCTTCTATACTTTATGAAAAATAAAACAAAATAAGAACCTGTTCTGTGTGTATACATTTGGTCAGATATGATTTTAAATTGCTTAATAGTATCTACATGTCTTATAATCTCTTAATGTTGCATTTGAAATTTTCATGAAAAGGAATATGTAGACACTGAAAGAATATAATTCTGTCTCTGAATTATGAAATATAATGTCTCTAAACTACGAAAATCATATGAACTTTTTAAAGCCCTAACAGATGAGGGGAAGGGGTGAGCAAGGATTTATGTAACTTTTTCCATCTCTGTTGACTAAACTCAAATTTCCAGACCTATAATCAAAAATAATATCAGTGAGGGTCCCATAAAATTCTAATCCATCTACTTCTTTCATTAGGTGTGAAATAATCAAGATACTGCATTTAAGGTACAGCTTTTGACTAAAAAAATAAAAAAGGAAAGAAAATCCAACAAATGGGACCAGAAAAACAATTACCAGTCATTTACTGTTCTCCATTCCTGCAAATTTAAGTTATGCATGAGCCTATATTCATTCTACGTATTTTACAGGGAAATGAGGACAATTATAATTTAAGAAAAACCAAATGTAAAACAAAAATAACATAAGTAGATTTTCACTAATACATGTATGTATCCTGGACGTCACTAAAGTAAGTTATGTGTTATCCATTGCACTAAACTTTCTAAAATTCATCAGGATAATTTAAGTTCTGTATAGTAAAAGGAATACAATTTTTTTTTGTTTACATGGGTGGCTTTTTCTATTTCTTCCTGGAATTACCAATTAAACCAAGTAAGCTTCCTATTTAGTATAAAGATCAACAGTAGGTCTGAAAAACTAGGAACTAACCACATACTTGCTGACCTTAAGTGTTATGAAGTGTTTTCAGGCTGGTTCACTGACCTCGTGATGTCCGTGCCTATCAGACGCAGCCCTTGGCTTTGGACTCAAGTGGAGAATATGAAGCCTGAAACAACCTGGTGTAATGAAATGTGCCAAGAGCTGGCAATCGGGGAGGGAGGGCTGAGTCCTGGCTCTGTCATTAGCTGCATTTGGTTGGATATCAGCTTTTCTGAAATGAAAGAACTGAAAGAAATTACTCCAAAGTCAGATCCTGTTATAGAATACAGCACACTCGTGATGAAAGACTCTCTAGCATGGGAGGAACCAAACACTACTGCAGAAACTGACAGACAGCAGTGGTTAGGATTAGTGTGAAGCTGGAGATTCAGAAAGCACAGTAGGCCCAGGTAGAGGTACATGCCAGGATCAGAGCAGGTGCAAGGTTTGAAATTTAAGCCAAAAATCGAGCTGGAGAATGATACCTGCAGCTGTGAGTTATGATAAAAATCTCCTTCTCAGCCAAATTCTAATTCTGTGATGTTCTCGTGCTTATAGAAGAATGTTTGAGAAAAGACAGAGGACAGGATAAAAACCATGTTATGGCAGAAATCTATAAAAATTCTTGAACCTTGCCTGAGTTTGTTACGGCCCATAGCAGCCTGCGCATCACTGGCCTATCTAATCATGCAGGATGAAGGCCTCCCATGGAGAGGGAGTCAACCATTCTACTGTGTCTTAAAATCATGCAGGGAAATCCTTCAGGCAATGAAGAGGAGCAGGAGGCTGCTTAATTACAAACAAGTATAGATTGCAGAAAGGTTTGGAAAGTGTATGAAACGCCCCCAGAGGGAAAAGCCCTGTAGATCTGAATAAGAAGGGACAGATATGAGTAGAACAAGAGACAGAGGGTATTTTGGTGAGGGGAGAGTTTATAGTTTATAAAAATGTGAATTTTGAAGAATATAACACACTGGGTAAATGCAAGAGGTGAGAAAAAGATTTGACAGAGACGAAATTAGAAAAAAAGATTGAATGAAGATCAAAAAGAAAGAGAGGTTCATAAGGATTGAAAGTGAGCAGAAGATGGAAAAGAAAAGCAATATTGGAAGCAATAAAATGGAGTGGACCGTTCTTTCCTGAACTCAGTCCCAAAGTGCAGATCAGCATTAAATTTGTACTAAAGATTGGGGAAAATAAGAGTAAATCTATTTGAGTTACCACAGAGACTTGATGTCACCAATTCTGGAAACATACTGAGATCCTCAAAGCTACTGACGATGAACTTTGGACATCGAGTTTATGAATGAAAGATACAGGTGGAGTCTCACGTGCAGTAATGGCTGAGTTAACTTCTGTCACCCCAGTTACCACAAATACAAAATCTATGTTTCTAGACAAAACATACATTTAAAAAAATCTGAAGAGGAACTCAAAGTTGGCAGACTCCAGAAAGGGCAGAATCTGAGGCAACCTTGGCAACTGGCAAAAGTGACAGAAAAAATCCAGAACTAAGAAAAACATTGAGGGCAGCCTCAAATTCCATGCATAAATCTTGCCCGAATCTCTGATTTCCTCAAAGTTATACAAGTACTGAGGAAATTCAAAGTGGCCTAGTAAGGATAAAAGAACAACTTCTGCCACCCAACTTACTGTTTTCTAAAACCAGCAAACAATCATCAGAGAAACATAACAATCTAGAGTTTTCACGAGATTCGTAATTCTCAGGATAATATCCAAAATTATTCAATATGCAAAGTTATATAAAAATGTGGTCCATACTCAAGAAGAAAAGGCAGTCACTATAGACCAACTCCAAGATGCCCTAGATGTTAGAATGATCAGGGAGGATTTGACATATAGCTCATTAAGAAAAGAAAAATGATATCTGCAGTGAATGAAAAAAAAAAATCCAGGTAGGAACATAGACACTATAAAAAAAAAAGTGAAAATTCTAGAATTATCTGAAATAAGCACTAAATGTGCAAACAGTAAAATGGGAAAATACAGAGGAGAGAGTCATTGAATGTGAAGGTACAGAATAGAAATTATATCTGAAAGAGAGAAAGAAAAATAATTTTAAGAAAGACGAGTCTTAGAGACTTGATCTGTATGATCCCAATAGATTAAAAATAGGAAAAAAATTGAAGAGATAGTGGCCACAAAATTTCCAGATATAGTGCATTTAATGATTCAAGATGATCTTTGACCTCTCAGCAGGATAAGTAAAAAGAAAAGCATGGCTAAGCACATAATATTCAAATCTTGAAAACCAAAGCCCATAAGGAAATCACAAAAGCAGAAAAAAGGGTACGTTATAGATATGGAACAATCAATCAAGTGACTTTACTTCCCAGTGCAAAAAACTTGAGTCCTGATATCAAGGACTAACAAAAATCCTGTCAACTGAGAATTCTATCTCCTGAAAACAGTGTCATTTAAGAAAGCAAGCAAAGCAAAAATGCATGTGGGAATCACTAGTATTATTTCACAAAATGATCCACTTCCACTTAATGAATAGAAGTATATTTCCTCTTAAGATTTTCCTAATGACATTTTTTTCTAACTTATTTTATTGTAAGAATACAGTATCTAAAACATATAACATGCAATCTGTGTTAATTGACTCTTCATATTTATCAGTAATGTTTCTGGTTAACAGTAACCTGTCAGTAGTTAAGTTTAAGGATAGGCAGAAGTTGTATATGGATTTTTTGGCAGTGTGGGAGTTGATACCCTTACCCCATGATGTTTAGGGGTAAACTCTGTTCCTTTCTTCCAGACATACAGGAGACATTACAGTAGGTCCTACGCCTGCTACTTTCTACTTGTGTGATCCTTTGAAAGTCACCGTGTGACTCACTGCAAAGCCCCCACTCCTAGGGATTTCTCAACCCTGCCCGTATTCTAAGGGACCTGATCTTGAGGAGCTGAGTTCCCATGGGAGATAACCATCTCACGGAGCTGTCATGCAAAGTCTTGCTGCTGTTGGTGACAGGAATTAAAGTGAAGTTCTCTGGTCCTCCCTGATTTTGGATGCCAACAGGTAAAGTGATGCTTCCTCCTGTGTGGCAGGTCCTGCTACCAGCCCCAAGCATTGATTAGTTTATTGAACCCTCATTTCTCCAATACCATAAAGACCTTGTAAAAGTTGGACTCAAGTTCATCCAAGGTGACCCTGGTACATTTGGATTCCAAAGTCCTTGACTGCTACCAGAGAAGGAAGCAAGTGATATATTTACCTTGATGTTAATCTTTGCTTTCTCTTCAAACCCTAAGGCTAAAATAACATTCTCTAGTCTGGCTGGAGTTAACTATTCGATGGGGTGTCTGCTTGCTTCTCAGAAGGTGAGTGTGGTATGCCAAGGCAGGAGCTGTACATTTTTACATTTATACATTTTCTATAAAACTGAAGTTTGCATACTTTGCATTGAACGCCCATTTCAAGTTTTTAGGAGTCAATTACAATTTGGGGAATATTATCGAATAAATCAGACAATGCAGCACCCTGTAGTAAGCCAAGCCTCAGCTATCTGTAGAACCGTCTTAGTTTTGATTAACACTTGATGGTTACCAGTCACTGTAAGCAACACCAAACCAACATGTCTTAGGCAAGACTGCGTGACCCCACAGTGACATTTTAAATTCCCCAGTCCCATGTGGCTGTAACTCCTGAAGTTTTCTTCTTAGGAGCAGTGGCCCCTGACTATCCCAGGGATGACAGTGTGGCTAGTGATCCCCAGCAGCTCTTCGTGGAGAGATTGCCTCCACATTCAGGAGCAAGAAGACTACAGCAAGGACCTCTTATTTCTCCAATTCTGGGGGTTCAACATTTTAAGTTTACACCTAGCAGTAAATATTACATATAAAAGAAGTCTAAACTTAACTATTGAATAGCCCACCCTAAAAGAGTAAAACAACAAATGTTTCTCAAGAAATATCTGCACAAGAAGAAATCCTATTAATTTGCCAAACACCGTATAAATTGCTACAGCAGCAATCAGCAAATGAGCAAGACAAACCCAAATGAGTCCAGCTGGATCGTTCTCCTGAGAGCTTGAGGCCTTTCCTCCAATGCAAGTCTCCCCAGATGAACTCCTAAGAAGGGGACAAAATCCCTAATAAACTGATGTAACTTTTATATTTTAATTTAAAAAAATTGTGACTAAAATCTCACATAGCCTGCCGGTGCTTTTCAGCCTTGACCGTTAACGTTGGCTGACCACCTGTCCTTCACCCCTTGAAGAACAGTCACTAACACCTAGTCTCCCATCATTTCAACTCCTGATGCTGCAATTTCACTGCAAAAACCTACAAGACCAACTACAAAACTACCAATTTTGAAGACAAATTACCCCTGAAGGTTATGGACAACCACAGTCTTACTTTAAGCAACAAGGACCCGTTGAAGAGTCTCAGATGAAGAGTGAGATATGACTACATTCTATAGGTGGAGACACGGTCTAAATTCACATCTAAATTCACGTTTAGTTCTTGGTTCTCCTACAATTGGAACTTAATAGGGTTTGCAATGTTTTAAATGAATTGATGACTGTTTATTAAATTAACATGATTCAAAGGATCAAGTATTTGTTGAACACCTGCTAGATGCAAAGCATGATTTCTGATTCACAGTTTCCCTAGAACCTTCTAAATTGTTGATGTGTTCTAACACTTCCCAGAAAGTTTTACTGGTGTCAATACCCTGCAGTCCAGTTCTGCCAAGAAACCACTTTAACACTGGAGCCAAAGACATTTTCTAAAAGAAATTACTGAGTGATCTTCTGAACTTCACAGATAGCTCCACTACATAATCACCGACGTGTGAAACTTTATTATTTTTAACTTAAAATCTTATATCAGTTATGGATTAAAAAGACATTTCCCGTGGGTATTAAATAAATGTGAAACATATAACTACTGGAATAAGTTGATGAGAACAAAGATCAGAGGCATGACATGCTGATTTAAATCTTTCATCCAGATCTGATAGGACAAGAAAATGCTGGATATTACTCAATTGAGACAGATATTCAGCCCTAATTCCTCACTTACATAACTCAGACAGAGCAGGCATTACTTCATCCATCACATGAATCCAATATCATTACTACCTTTAATCTACACCTGCCCCAAACCCCAACAAGTGGTTAATGGGAATTTTTTAAATAATAAACATACATGCCTCTATACATATAAAAAGTCTATGCAAACATTGGTGTAGCAAACCCAAGATAGTAGAGCACAGATTCAGGCCGCACGTGATACGCTAAGCTCCAAATTATTTACCTTCTTCCATTTTTTACAACACTTAAAAATATTTTAAAGTATATTGATACACGTACCACTATATGGCTCCCCTTTGTAACCCGGCAAGGGATTTCCTTGCAAAACCAACCACGACCCAAGGCGAGCCACAGACAGGTGATAAAGAGAAGAGGAACCCTGGACCTGGCCCAGGAGGGCTGGGCCCCAAGGGCCCCAAGGGCCAGTGTGGAACCGTGAACCTCGGTGACAATCTGTTTCTTTGCAGGCAGGAGCAGAGGATTCTCAAGTCAAGCCCCTCACGCTCTGGGCTACAAGATGTTCTACGAGAATTTCTCAGGACTCTGCCCACTCGCTCTACTTTCCCTGAATGTTACTAATCTCTGGAAATAATTCTAGGCACACGTTGGTCCATTAAAGTTAATGAAGCACGGCGGGCGCCAGCACCTGCGGGGAGCCCAGCACTCCGGGGAGAGGCGATCTTTTACAAGCCCCGGCCAAGGGGTCTGATTCTGGGAGGCTCCACTGATCTCTTCTCCCTAAAAACTCCGCACCAGGCGGAAGCAGCTCCAGCTGTCAGACCTGCCCACCAAGCAGTGGCGAATCTGTAGTCCCAGGGGAGCTCCAGCAGGTGCACGCGCAGCAGGTGCGCGCGCGGTGCCTGCTGTTGGCTTTGAGTGTATTGATCATCACACATTCTCACTTCCTCACACCCTCGCCCCGACCTGTCAGCCATCTAGACTCAAGGACCCCCAGCAGGGATGGGGAGGGACTGGAAGCCGCTCAGAGTACACAAGCCCGCGGGGAGTCCCCACTCGCCCCCAACCTGCTCTCCAGGCCCTGCACAAACCTCTCCGTCGCGGGTCCCTTACCTTGTGGCCCTTCCCCGGGGGACACCTGACGTTATTGGAGGCTCCGGCTGTTTGATTCATGTCCAGAGGAAGTTCGGGGACGCTGATTCTTTACCTCCAAAACTTCCTCGGTGTGTGGAGGGTGGCCCCAAAGGTGCGCCTTCCAAGGAGACGAGAGGCGGGTGGGTCCTCCTCCCCAGCCAAGTACGAGCGAGCGCGAGGGGAGTCTTCACGCTGCAGCTGGCTGTGAGACTCCTCGCCCACGAACAGCAAAATCCGCAGTCCAGAGCTGGAGAAGGAGGAGCAGCTACTGGGACCCCGTGGGGAGCCCGGGCCGGCGCCGGCGGCTCCGAGGGCGCTCTGCCCAGTGCTGCCTTCCTGGGAAACAGTCCAGACTCTGAAGATCAGAAGCCCCAGCAAATACGAAGGGCGCTCGGAGGAGGGCGAGGAGGTGTGTGCTGGGAGCCTGGAGCCCGGGACTAGGCTCTTCCCCGCTCCAGGGGTGGGGAAACCGCCAAAGCCCAGGAGGCGCGCGCTCACGCCCCCGCGCCACCAGGGCACAGCCACCTCTGCAGGGAACCCGCGCGTTGGCGCTCCCTCCTGCGTGGAGCTTTCCACGCCCCTCCACACCCTCTAAAGCTCAGGCCCGAGTCATAGTCGGAGCGGACTCGTGCGCCCCACCCACCATACGGGGGTTAGTTAAGACCAACTCCGTGGGGCTGGGGCTGGGGCTGGCGCCGGCTCTTGCCTACGGCTCCTGCTTCATCGTAGCCAAATCTGGAGATGGTCGGGAGGTGGCATGCGAGGCTCTGCCCGGAGCCCGCGAAGGCGAGAAGGTGGAGGGGGCGGAGGAGGAGCTGGGACGCTACTCGGCTCATTAGCACAGTTCAGGACCTACAGCTGGGGGGTGCCAGCACCCCGTCTCCGTCTCCGGGGCGGACGCTGCGCACCCGGCCCGGCAGTTCTCTTTGTGGGCGGCCAGATCTGCCGGACCGGGGCTGTATTTGGGGAGAGGGCAGCAGCAGGCTTCTCTGAGCCTCTGCGGTTCCCTAAGGTGTTTGCTTTTGATTTTTCTCTTTTCTTTTGGCATCTGTGAAGCAATAATCCAATTAGGCAGCATTAGACACAGGTGGGAGGAAACTGACCCTGGGGAATTTAGCAGAAGGAATCAAGAAGGGCTGAGTGTTTCAGGAAGACTGCATTGCAACATTCCAGAGTCGAGACTGAATCACATTAGTTGGTGGCACATTTTGATATTCAAAATGCTATTTTTAAAAGATATATCCAGGTAGAGATAGTTGAATTTGAATATTCTGAATGGCAAATCGAGCCACATAATTCAGTTTCCTTTTACCACGTGTAAAGTGAAGGACCAAGTTAGACCGTTGGTGAGGACCGGGGCTGCTTGCTCCGCTCCACGCAGGCGGGCTTGGCAGCATAGACGCGTCCACCTCCTTTACCTCTTCAGTTATTTCCCCATGTTCACGGCCATTTCTTTCATGTTCCTAAGTACCCCGGTTGCTGTGTTTGTTCCCTTTGGCCTGCTGAAGACATCCTGGCGCAAGTCATGACATTTCTGCCCTGAGAAGGGGAAAACCCTCCGGGGCATCAGCCTAAGGAGAATTCTGGACGGAAGATGGCTGGGGGAGCAGGTGTGGGCGGCTTCTCGGCTGTGCTCACTCCTAGGGTGAAGCTTTGGGAGAGTTATTCCTCTCACTTATTCTTGCATCTCTGAGCTAGGTGTTTCAGCTGCTGTTTTTCTGGTAAGGAAACTGTGGCTCGGAATTTGCAGTGTGGAAGTTGCCCAGCTCACCAAATGGCAGGCAACAGGCCTGGTCAGCCGCCCTGCCGGGGCAGCTGGGAGCACCCGGCCTGGTCAGCCGCCCTGCCGGGGCAGTTGGGAGCACCCGGCCTGGTCAGCCGCCC
>NW_003852448.1:5413782-5441307 GCF_000181295.1 Otolemur garnettii
CCCGCCCCATAGCATGACTAGTTTTATTACTAAAGATTCCTGCATAGTGGATTTTGGGTTTCTTTTTTTTTTTCTTTTTTACCATCGACTCTTTTACTGTGGCATAATTGAACTACAGTGAAATGAACAGAACAGTTTTACCATTGCTTATCTTTCTGTAACCCACACCCCCATGAAGATCTGAACATTCCCATCTCCCATATAGGGATAATTCTATTTCCCAACAAACTCCCCCATAAGCAACAACTGTTTTGATTTTATCACTATAGAGAGGTTTTGTAATTCTTGAATTTCACATAAATGAAATTATACATTATGAACTCTTTCACTGAACATAATTTTTATGAGATCCATCATATTTTCTAATGTTTTAATAGTTTATTCTTTTTGTTGTTAAATAACATTGTGTGGTATGCCTGCACCATTGTATTTTTATCCATTCTCTTCTTAGTGACTACATGTGCTAATTCTGGTTTGGGCTGTTATGAGTATGAATCAAGTTGTTATGAACATATGTGGGCGAGGGTTTTCTTGTGAACATCTGCCTTCACTTACTGTATGAAGATCTAGGAGTGGAACCTTTGGGTCCTAAGGTAGATGCATATTAAAATGTTTGTATCATTTTATACTCCTCGCTCAATACTGCATAGCAAGTACAGATGCGCCTTCACTTACAATGGAGTTTCAGCCAATAAACACTTCATAAGTCAAAACAATTGTAAGCCGAATCACTGTAAGTCCAGATGTTTCTCTACTTATGATGAGGTTATGTTCTGATAAACTCATCAGTAAGTAGAAAAATTGTAAGTCAAACCATTGTAAGTTGGGGACTTTTTTTACTCTAAAAACACGGTGGTTTAAACAAAGCCACTCTTATGTCAGAGTTTCTGAGGGTCCCGATTCCAAACATGCCTTATCTCTGTCCCCAGCCTCAGGGTATCTCACTAGACAGCAACAAAATTGTCAGCTGGGCTGTCATCTCATCCAAAGGCTCTCCCAGGGAAGACCTGCTTCTAAATTCACTCAAGTGGCTATGGGCAGGATTCAGTTCTTCAAATGCTTTTGGAGGGAGGGCCTCAGGTCTTTGTTAGAGGTTGGTCAGAAGCTACCCTCATGTCCTTGCCACGTGGGCCTCACCAGCCAGTTTCAGGGTAAGCACTCAAGAAGATCCAGAGAGATAAAGCACAAACAAAATAGAAGTAACAGTAGTTTATAGTCTAATCTCAGAAGTGACATCGTATCCATGTGCTGTAGTCTACAGTGATGACACAGGAATTAGGCTACAGTCATATTAGAGGTACCACAGAGTTATTGCTCTGTGGCAGTTCTGAAATATGGCCAGGGAAAGTTTGGAGTTTCCTGGCTTGAGAGTGTTTCTCAGGTGTCTTCACAGTAAAATTATGATTATTTTTTCTCATTTCTACACTGTATACTTTGGAAGGAGGTTGCTATGTGCAGCCCACACTTAGGAAGTGAGGGATTATGCTCTGGAGAGCAGAATATCTACATAATTATTTTGGCATCTTCCCCATGAGAGATCTGTCTTTTCTCACCAATTTATTTATTTTTTAAAAGTAATTTAGCTATATAGCATAGAGTTATGGATATTAATATTATACTCTGGTTTTTAATTCAATACTTTCTTTTTTGTTGTTCAAATTATTTTAGAGTTGGCTAAATATTTTAGAGTGACCTTTTAGTGGTTTTTGTGTACCCGTGTCACACGCCCATCTCTGTGTGTGTGTGTTTTGAGTAATTCCTTACATTGTGGTACTACAAGGTGGCTTTGGACATTTCTTTTTGCTAGAATCAATGCCTTTTCTAGGGAGCCCTGGTTTCTTTTATTGGACAGCGGTGTTAGAAACCAATGCCTGGGCATTAGGTATATGCATTGGGACTGGGATATTGTTATTTCTGGGTCCTCAACTGACAGAACAATATAATGTATTTGTGTATACTAGGTGTGTGTAACTCATGCTATATACACAAGCCTATAACTATTTCTATATTTAACTGCATCTATTTTAGGCCAAATGTGAATTCATGCTAACGTCTCCAACTCTAATCCTTTGCCACATGGCTCATTCTTGTGTCCTCCCTCTGCTCACCTGCACACGTCCACTCCGACCCTGACAAACCTGGCTCCCGCCACCCACAATTCACTTCATCATTTGACTCCAGTGTGCACGTACAGTGGTGTCAGAATGTTTTACTGGTGTCTGGTGGAAAGCAATGCTTTGGGGAGGTGTCTGTTCAGACTTTTTGTCCATCGTATATTGGCATTTTAATCCTACTGTTGAGTTTTAAGAGCTTTTTTATAATGTATTTTGAATGCAAGTAATTAAACAGATATGTTTAATACTTTTTTCCTGGTCTGTGACTTGTCTTTTTATTCTCTCTCTCTTGCTCGCTCTGTTTTCTCAACTTTTAAAAAATTGACAAATAATAATTGCATATATTTATGGAGTACAATGTGAGGTTTTGATATATGTATGTATACTGTAGAGTCAATCAAGTTAATTAACTTATCCATTACCTCACCAGCTTATTCAGTGTGTGTGTGATGAAGACATTAAAAATCCATTCTTGTAGCAATTTTGCAATATACAGTACATTATTATTAACTGTGGTCAGCATGCCATACAATCGATCACTGGAACTTATTTTTTCGCTCTCACAGATACCTCATGCCCTTGGAGCCCCACGTTCCCTCTCCCATGCTGCCTTCTCTCTCCCAGGCTCTGTTAACCACCTCTCTCCTCTGTTTCCGTCAGACTGACTGTGTTAGACTCCACGTGGACGCGAGATCATACACTCTTTGCCTTTTTGTGTCTGGCTTATTTCATGTACCACAACGTCCTCTAGTTTTATCCGTGATTATCTTAACATTGTCTTCAGCAGAGTCAAGGTTTCTAATTTAACTACGGTACAACTTACTAATTTTTTATTTCATGGATTATAATTTTGGTATTCTAGCTAAAAAAAGCATCACAAAACCCAAGGTCACTAAGATTTTCTTTATTTAGTTCTAGAAGTTTTACCATTTTGTTTTATAATTAGGGCTCTGACCCATTCTTCATTGATTTTCATGAAAGGTATAAGGCTTGTATCTTGGTTCCTTTTTTTAATATACAGGTGTTCTAGCACCATTATGACAGGACCATCCTTTTTCCATTGACTTACCGTTGCTCCTTGTTAAAATAAATTGACTGTCTTTGTGTGGATCTATTTCTCAGTTTTCTATTCTGTTCTATTGATATTTCAATCTTCTTTCAAAAATAATATTCTGTTTTGATTACTATTGCAGTATGGTGAGTCTTAAAATTAGGCAGTGTGAGTCCTCAACTTTGTTCTTCAATAGAGTGCTGGTTATTCCAGGGCTTTGAACTTCCTTTATATTTTGAAATCTTTTTTGTATATATTTACAAATAGATAAATAAATCTTTTTGTACATAATATACAAAAAGATTTGTTGATATTTTTATTGTGATTCCAATGAATCCATAGACAAATTTGTAGGAAATGACATCTAAACATTATTGAATGTACCAATTCATGAGCATGGAATATCATTCTCTTTATTTACCTCTTTCAGAATTTCTTACGTCTTCAAGTTTATAGTTTTCTGCACACAGTTCCTCTACATATTTTGTTAGATATATGCCTAATCATATTCTTTTTTTGCTATTATTATGCTAGTAACTTTAGATTACAATTGCCTATTGTTGGTATGGAGAAAAACTGTTTTTTCTCTCTTGTGATAGATGAATAATAGCCTGCCAAAGATATTCACATATCAATTCCTGGAATCCGTTGATCTGTTACCTTCTGTGACGAAAGAGACTATAGATATAATTACATTAATAGTCTTGAGACAGGGAGATTGTCATAGTCTATCCGGGCATGCCCAATGTAATCGCAAGAGTCCTTATAAGAGGAAGGCAGAAGAGAGGAGCAGAATTAGAGATGGTGATGCAATCAGCTACATGGACCATCTGATGATGGGCCAAGGGGCCGTGAGCCAAGGGATGCAGGTGGCCTCTAGAAGTTGGCGAAGCAGGAGGACAAGCCCTGCTGCCACTTTGGCTCTAGGTCCGGGAAACAGACTTTGGACCTCTGACCTCCTGAACCGTAACCATAAATTTGTGTTACTTTAATCCTATAGTAGGTTATTAAGCAATAATAAAGGTATATAGAAAGAGTGTCCCAAAATGTACACATATATTAAGAAAGGAAAACACTGTAGTAAAATCGTACTGCTCAATATGTATGGATAACAGAAGATAAATACGAACCTCGTTTAACTGCTGCAATCATAAGAAGTACTTATGGTGGTCACCATCAGCGCCCAGACCCTTCTGATCACTGCAAACTACTGCTTGAGCAGCATTGACCAATGTGTCCACTTGCACCACTGCGCATGCTGTTCAGTTCTCCTCAAGGTACGGCCAGTGTAGCTGGTTTTCTGCAGTGCCCAGGCCCTGTAAGGTCCACCACACTCACACCTCCTTTGTCATTGCACTTCCACAACATTCTCGACTTCAAACACCACTTCCAAGGGGCCTTCTTTACTTTCTTTTTTGTTTTTTATTGAATAGTAACTGCGTACATTAATGCACTTCTGGGGTACAGTGTGGGGTTTTCACAAATAATCCGAAACACTTCCATCAAACTGGTTAACATAGCCTTCACGTAATTTTCTTAGTTATTGTGTTAAAACATTCATATTCTACTCATAGAAAGATTCACTTGTACCCTTGTAAGATGAACCACAGAAGTGAACCCTCGAATCCCAGGCCTTCTTTACTTTCCTCTAACAACCGTGCTTCTGCCATTTGACTGTCCTACTTGTGGCACGGTGACACTAGCATTCATTCGATTAATGCCATCTTTTGAGCAATCGCCATATGGGCATTGCTATCATAATGCAACTCAACTCAGAAAAGTAATACATATCACATCACTTAAAACACATATGCATTTTTGTCACCCCCAGGTATATAACACATATCCTATAACTTTTTGTACTACTGATTATTTTCCAGAACTTTGTTCTGTTGATTTTTTTTTATTTTGGTAGAATCTTTCAGAATTTTCTGATAGACAATTATATCATATGGTTAAAAAAGAGTCTTCTTTCTTCCTTCCAATGTGATATGTGGTTTCCCCCATTTTCCTCTTTTACTGCACAAGCTAAAAGAGGAGACTGAAGAAGGGTGATGAGTAGAGTCAACCTTCCCTTGTCCTGGGCAGCAAGAAAGCGTCCAGTTTCTCATCATTAGTTGTGATGTTAGCTGTAGGTTTTTGTAGATGTCCTTTATGAAGTTAAGGAAGTTCTCTTTTATTCCTAATTTCCTGATAGTTGTTATCATGGATGCGTGTTAGATTTTATCAAATACTTGATCCATATTGACAGGTAAGATTTTCTATTCCTTCTTTTCAACCTGTTATGTGACATATTAGGACGATTGATTTCCAAATGTTGAGCAACTCACACCCTATTGGAATAAATCTCACTTGATGCTCCTTCTGTGCTTATTGTCTGGAGGATGTGAGAGAGAATTGGTTTCCCTTTCCCTTAATATTTGACAGAGTCTACCCATGGAGACAAAAGTACCTATTAAGATCATTCATTTCTCCTTGATTGAGTTCATGTCTTTCAAGAAGTTGGTCCGTTTTATCGTGTCATCAAATTTACGGCATGGGGTTGTTCCTAGTACAAATCTTCCTTTGTTATGTCTGTAGGATCCGTAGTTATACCCCTATTTTCATTTCTAATATTGTTGGTTTTTATACACTCCTGTTTTTCTTGATTAGCCTAGCTAGAGATTTATGAATTTTATTGATATTTTCAAAGAACAGCCTTTAATTTTACTTTCTCAATTGTTTTAAATATTATTTATTTCTGCTGTAATTTTTATTAAATTTTTCTTCTGCTATAGGTTTTAATTGCTCATCTTTCTCTAATTTTCTAGAGCAAGTGTGAAAACAAGTTTATACTTAGATTATTGACATTAGAGCCTCCCTTTTTTCTTTTATACCCACTTAATATTATATGTTTCTGTCTAAGCACCACTCTTACTGCATCCTACAGATCCTGATAAATTGCATGTTCATTTTTCCTTAATTCAAATATTTTTATATTTCTTCTGAGCCTATTTATTTGAATGATGCGATACTTTGAATTGTGTTATTTAATCTCCAAATATTTGGGTATTGTCTGGCTGTTTTTCTGTTTCTAATTTCTACTTTCATTCCATTGTGGCCTGAGAACATACTTTGTATTATGTTTATTATTTTATATTTGTTCATGTATTTTTTACAGCCCAGAAAGTGACCTATTTGGATGTGTGTTTTGTGGAAGCTTGGGAATAATATGTATTGTGCTATATCATTACCAATTTTCTGCCTGCCTCAGCTTTGAATTACTGGAAGAGGCATTTTGAGGTCTCTTACTGTAATAGTGAATTTGTGTATTTCTCCTCTCAATCCTATCAGCTTTTGCATCATCTTTAGGTACTTTTCCTCTGTTCATAGGTGAATAAATTTTTAATATTGTTATGTCTTTTTGAAGATGAGACTCTTTTATCATTATGTAATATTTCTCTTTTTCCCTTATAATTTTTCTTGGTCTGATATATGCTTTAACCAAAATTAATATAACTCCACTTGATTTCTTTTTAATGATGTTAGCATGATTTATATTTCTTATTTATTTTACTTCTGACCTAACAATGTCTTTATATTTATAATGGGTTTCTCCTGATTATATATAGTTAGATGTTTTTTACTACTGTGAAAATTTTTGCCTTTTAATTGGAGTCTTCACAGCATTCACATTTAAACAGATTGTTGATATTGTTGTATCAATATCTGCCACAAGTGACTGTTTATTAGCTGCATTGGTTCATTTTTTTTTTTACTTTTCCTGTTTTTCTGTCTTCTCTGATTTTATTTGAAGATTTTGCATAATTTTATTTTCTCTTCTTTCTCTCCATATTAATATGCACATTTCAAAAGTATTTTAATGGTAACCCTGGAGTTTCTGATATACATTTTAAGGTAATCTAGACCCACCTTTAAATGACACTGGACCACTGTTGTTCACCTTGTTTATCCATAGGCTACAATCAACCAATACACTGCTATTCTATTATACTTGAAGCAGTTATATTTTATATCAATTACGAATAAGAGAAGAAAATTTATTCCACCTCCATTTATTCCTTTCTTTCTGCAGATCTGAGTTTCTGAGCCTCATTACTGACCTTCTTTCTGAAGAACAGATTTTAACATTTCTTACAGGGCAGGTCTGAGTGATTATCTTCTTTCAGCTTTAGTTTGTCTGAGAAAGCTTTATGTCTCCTGTGATTTTCAGGTTGGTATTCTTTTCCTCTTGGCACTTTCAGTATTTCACTCCACTCTTGCTTCCTGCATGGCTCTGATGAGAAATGTGATGTAATTCTCATCCTCGGTCCTCGGTGAGGGGCTCCCTCTGACTTGGGTCAAGGTCTTCCCTCTGTCTTGGCTTTCCACAGTCCTCACATGACTGCTGAGATATTTACCCCACCCAGGGTTCTGTATCCTCCCTGGACTTGCGATTTGGTCTTCATTATTTATTTCAGAAAGTTCTCTGCCATTGTTTTGGAAATATTTCCTTTGTTTCTTCCTCTTGTTCTTCATCTTCCTGTATTCCCAATAGTTTCATGTTACAACTTCTGAAATAGTTTCTGTTGATCTATTTAGTACTTCTGTCCTTATCTGGTCCACTCTGCCAGAGGCGTTCCTCCTGTGTGTTTTTCATTTCTACCGTTTCCTGTTGACTCTTTCTTAGAGTTTCGTCTTTCTGGTCACGTCACCCATCTGTTCTTGCACGTTGGCTATTTCCTCCATTACAGTCTTTAACATCTTAACTGTAGTTATTTTAAATCTCCTATCTGGCGACTCCCTGATCTGTGTCGTATCTGGGTCTAGTTCTGACACTTGCTTTGTCTCTTCTGTGTTTTTCCTGGGAATATTTTTATGTCTTAATTTTTTTGTTGTTGTTAAAAATAAGACATGATATACTGGGTGGTAGATTGAGATAAATAAGCCTTTACTGTACATTTGTTGTTGATTGTCTGGCCAAGAGTCGAGCTGTGTTTAGTGTTTGTTGCAGATGTGGGTGACAGGGGCCTCATATTCCTCCAGTGCCCTCATTTTCTCCCCTCTTGTCTCTGGGCACCCTCACGTACTCCCCAGAGAGTATCTGTGTCCTGCAGCTCTTTCAGGTTAATCCCCGGTCATGGTACTGGAGCCCCGTTGGCAGTAAAGTGTGGCATAGAGGAAGCATTGCATAACCCAGTGATTCTGTCTCAGTCATTCAGGAGGCCTGTGCCCTGGGGCTCTGACTTTTACAAGAGATTTTTAGCTTTATTTTCCCCCATGATCAGCATAGGAAAGGTACTGAAGTCCAGAGTGGAAAAATGACTTTCACTCAGGTGGGATAAAACTCTGGGAAAGTCTTATCCCCCTAGAGAATAGGTCTTTGTTAAGGAGAATGAATGGTCTATGCACATTTTATTTTATTTTTTATTATTTTTTATTTTTATTTCTTTTCTGTTTCTTTTTATTAGATTATAAATGTATACATTACTACATTTATGGGGTACAATGTGCAGATTTTATATAGAATTTGGAATGTTTACATCAACTGGTTAACATAGCCTTCATCGCATTTATTTGTTGTGGTTAGACATTTATACTTCTACTATTAATATACTTGAGATGTATGATCACAATATGCACAGTAGGTGAGGGCCCACTGATTACCCTCCCTTCACCTGTTCCCCCCCTTCACCTTTTTAATCATTACTCTTTCACACCCTCCCAGAGGGCCACGATACCATCTTTTTCAGCTCTTTACTGTGAGAATGTGGTGGGGTTTCTTGCAGTGGAGTCCACAAGTGTGTGAAGCCTAAGAATGTGATCTCACACTACTTTGCCTCAGCCTCTGGCAAATCACTAACCTTGTTAGCTGCAGTTAAAGTCTCCAGTTATCTAATCTAGGACTCCCTGAACCCAGAATTCACCTGTCTTCTGCAGATTTCTGGGCTGCTGTGTGCATTAGAACCTTAATTTTCTTCTGGGCCTAAGAAACGTTACAGATCTTCATTTTGCTCAGGTTTTTTATTGTAGTGGTGGAAGCAGTGACTTCTTCTTCTTCTTCTTCAGAGCATGTGGCTTTATTTATTTATTTTTTTATTTTTTGGTGAGGTTTAGAGTAGCAACTTTTTTTTAATTAAGTCATATATACATATATCATCCCTATTTAACAAATGGTGCTGGGTGAATTGGCTGGCAACTTGTAGAAGCAGTGACTTCTAAACTCTTTACATGTTGGAGTTGAAACCAGATGTCTTGTAGTATCTTTTTATTAAATTTAAGAATACGTATGTTATAGGGATACAAAAGTTTTGGTCAGATGAATTGCTTTTGTATAGTTTGAGGCAAGGTTGTATGTGTGCATTATGTACCTGTTAGGTGTGAATTTACTCATCCCCTTAAACCCCCTCCCACCTGTTTAATTTCTATTGCGTTTTACTACCATATGTGCACATGAGTGTTGATTGATTCATTCCAATTTAATAGTGAGCATATGTGGTGTTTGCTTTTCTATTCTTGCAATACTTCACTTAGAAGCATGGTTCCATTCAGGTTATTACAAAAAGTATTAGTTCACCTTTTTTACAGCTGAGTAAGTTCTCCTTGGTTGATTAAATTAAAAGGCTTCTACTGAGTCAGGGACGCAATCAACAGAGTGGATAGGCAACCTACCGGAGGGGGAGAAAATATTTGCATGTTATATATCCAATAAAGGGCTGATAACAAGAATCTATAAAGAACTTAAGCAAATCAGCAAGAAAAAAAATCAAACAACCCCATAAAAAATGTGGGCAAAAGACATAAACAAGATTTTCAAAAGAAGATAAAGGCCAATATACACATGAAAAGATGTTGAACATGTCTAATCTTCAGGGAAATACGAATCAAACCCACAATGCAGTACCACTTAATTCCAGTGAGAATGGCTCAGAGTCATTTTTTTGACCATAGGATCTCTTGTTTTATTCTTCCCTGAATTTATTTATAGCTCTTCTCTCATTTTATACTAAAAGGAATAAAAGAAATGGTAGTATCTTCCATGCTATCCAGAAGTCTCCTGAGCTATGTGGACAAATCTATTGAGTATATCTTCTTTTTTCAGCATACCTGCAACTTACCCTATTGGTACGTTTTCACCATTTTCTATTAAACACATCACTTCCAATAGGATCATTGGGGAACATTTCAGAATCAGCCTCCTATTACCCCCATCACTATTGTCAAATAATTAATATGAAGGTTAGAAAACTCAGTGTAGTATGGCCAGCTTCACTAATAAATTGTATTTTTAGATAGTGTAATGTATACTCACAGTATCACATTCATTAGTGAGCCATTTTTAGTCCTGGCTGAGCACCACAACATAGACTGTGCTATGTCAGGTTTAGGGAAGCAAAGTGAGAGGGGGATGAGCGGACGTCTCCAAATTTTCCCTTTCCTGCATCACTGCCCGTCTCCCAGCCCTTCCCCGCAGTCCTGGTGAGCTGCCATTGCTGTTCTGCAAAATAGCTATTACCTTCAAATCCCCCAGGCACCACCTTCAAATCCCCCAGGCACCACCTTCAAATCCCCCAGGCACCTTTTCAAGGGCTCATAAGTTGGTCTACCCAAAGTCTAGTGTAATAGGGGAATCCTCAAGACTGAAATCTGAACAGTTAGTCTATACTTTCTAACTTCATTCTTTATAGGATTTAAGGAAGTCAGTGCTGAGAATAAATTGAATATGACTTAAATTTTACTAATTTAAATTGGCCTCAGATTATTGGCTTCATCTGGCCACCATTCTTCTGGCTTACTAACTATATATTTTTGCTTTTTAGAAAGCTTTTGGTAGGAATAGAAAAATGCTCAGTGCTGCTAGTCAGTATCTGAGGAAAGCATGGGTATCTGAAAGTAACACTTGGGTTTCTGCTAACTTTCTCCAATGAATAAGGTGTAAGTCACTGTTATGCCAGCAATCCTGTGAGATTCAAAATAAAATTTTAGTGGTAATTTCATGTTTCTGATAGTGAGATTTAAAGTCATCATTCTCTTACTGTCTTCCAAGAGTCCTCTCTTCCCACCATGCTAGGCAGGCTGCACAGCAATAAAGATGAAGTTTTAAATTTCATGCATTATGTTTTTATTGATCAAACCTCCCACCTTTTAGGAGAGTGGGGAAGTTTCGGTTTAACTACATACAATGCAAACCTGAATCCAGGCTTTAAGCAGAGGAAGGGAGAGGCGCTAACCAGGGGTTTTTAATGTGACTAAAATGCTGCTGTCTCACCTTTAGCCTTGGATCTGAGAGAAGAGGGAATTGAATTTATTGCAGATCATTCTTTGGAATCAATCTGGAAGCAAGATTAAGAGAAATGTATCCCTGGTAACGAAGGTTTTCCTGTGATGAGCACCAATACCTCCATGATTAATTTAGCGTTAGCATTCATTAATATTTATTGAATACCTACTAGGTTTCAGTGGACAATCTATAGAGGTGATGTTTCTCTAGAACACTCATATTTGTCACCCTGGCATCTAGGGTGATTCTGGAATGTTCCTAAATCCAATAATGTCATGATAAAATTGCCAATAAGTCTAGATGCCCACTGTGAGAGTGTGTGGCTGGACCTGTGATTGACGGCCACGCATTTGCTGGACCTGTGATTGACGGCCACGCATTTGCTGGACCTGTGATTGATGGCCATGCATTCACAGGCACATCATGAGTCCTTGCAAGTCAATCCGGCTGAACTTGTTACCTTGACTGCTTTGGCGTGTTCTGCCATTATTAAGCACTAGTTGATTATATAACCACAGGCTGCCTGTGAAGTAGTCCAGGATTGCCTTTGGCAAACAATTCCTGCCAATCAGAAGCCTGTTTTACATAGCTTCTTTTGTGGGAGACTGAAGCCATCATGCCCCTTACAGGCCCACTGTACCCCATGCTGGCTTCCTCAGTGTTCGAGGGCTTATTGACAGCTAGCTCTGCTCTTTAGAAAAACTAAACTGTCTCATACCAGTTTCCTACTTGAGGTCTACTAGAGCTTCTCAATTGACAGCCTAGCTATTTAACTTTTTTACAGGCTTTTCAATGCATCTCATAAAGAAAGGGCAAAGGGCTATTAAAGTCTTGTGATGGGACAGTGACAGGAATAAATGCAGCTTTTTGGCTGCAAAGACAGGTAGCTACTTTATGATTCTTATCCACCACGTTGAAAAAGTCAACACTTAGAGGTAAATGAAGCCCATGGTATTTTTAGCATGTGAAAGCACCACACAGAAGGTTATTCTAAATGGCCTTGAGGATGGAGGGAGGGCACTAGACAGAGGCCAGGTGGACCTCCACACCACTGGATGTCCAGCACATTGCAGCAAACTCCGTTGGTCCCCTGCCCATTCCGGCTGGCATAGGTCATACCTGTGGTTATCAGCCTGACTTTCAACTGCAAGCACCTACATTGGTTGCCAGGAGCTTTCTCTGTACCATGCCTGGGTGTGTGGCAGGCTGGAAAGGGCTGGAACATATGGCCCCCCTGGCAACCCACAGAACTCACCAATGGGACTTGGTGGATAAACACCCCAGCCCTCGGCATGGGATAATGTTAAGGTGTCCTTTCTGAGTCCCAGGGCCCACACTGATAACATTATTAACAATTTACCCTGGGCTGGCTTCCCCTCTGTCCCGTGTCTCATATGGGTCATGGGAAGGCTCTGGCAGAGCCCCAGTGACACAGAGCGACACTCACTGAGGGCCCCACTGCTGCGCTTTGGCGTCCTGCCTGATTTTGTGCAAGGTCACACCTCGATGCTCCCTGCCAATAGTGGGCTGCTGCCGGGATGCTAAGCACTGGCCTTTTCCTGGCAGCTGTGGGACCCTGCAGATGGCCAGCTGCAGTTCAAGGGCTAAGTCAGATCTTAGAAATCACTATACAGCTCCCCTTCCACTGAGATCAGACTTACATTTTGGTCTGGCAATATCTCCCTCTCTTGTTTTGTCTCTGACCAAGTCCCTTCATGTTTAATCCCAGTGTGGAGGTGTCACTTTCTGGGAGGACAAGCACTACCACATCCTGACCTCCTGCTCTCCCAGCGGTGTCTAGCGTCACTTCTCAGGGAACTGCTTATGTGCAATAGTCCTTGATTCAGAGTCTATTTCTAGGGACCACCCTGAACTGAGACACAGGGGCAGACACAAGCTAGCAACCATGTCATTTGTTTAATTTTCTTATGTATAAAATTATATAATAATTAGAAGTAGAGGGAGCCTAGCACACTCAAGTTTCATATGAAGAATGAGAGAAATCATTTCACCTCTCAATTGGGGCACAGGCATGAATAGAAGATTGTTTCATATAATGACTATGAACTCAAGAATTGTACATCGATGACCTATATTATCAAATGATTACAAGCAAGCAATACAAAATGGTTTGAATTTGCAGCTCTCTTATACCAGTATTTTTAAGCCAACCAGTAAATTGTAAATCCCAGGGGCACAAGAGGCATAGATTTGTAGATTATAGAGATGTGCAGCAGAGTCTGAAGTCTGGACAGGTAAAAGTTCATACACATGTGTGCATATAAAATGTTTTTATTTCATTTTTTTTTTGTCTAGGAAAGTCTTTATTAGAGAGAAAAACTGAGTGGAGTCTGACCAGGAGACAACTCCTAAAACTGTTTTTTAAATGTATTTAGAAGATGCTAAGGATAACATTGTTAAAGGAATCAGCATTTCATTAGTAAAATCATCTATTTTAAGTCAGCATGTGCCACTTCATCCGCTCTCTGATAAGGCAATACGAATTGCTGTGATGTTTGCAGAGGGGTATCGTATTAGGAAATTTTGGAAAATGATGATCTGTTCCATTTCCCTTCCTGAAATAAACCATGTGATTGCCTTTAGGGGAAATGCTCCCTGCTGCCTTTCTCCTGGACTATGGAAGCCTCAAATCCCAGTGAAGCTGTACTGGCCTGAGCACATGGCACTTCTGAGCACATACGGGTGCCTTTTGAATCGTCTGTGTCAGTTAATTCAATGAACAAAAATTATTATTTCTAAAACTTACGGAATGGACTTTGTTATATAAATTATTCATATGACAAAGTCTGTTCATTTTCTAGGTTTTATGATGTTAGTTTAATGTTGACATCGTGGTGGCTGAATTCAGCAAAGTGACGTTATGTATGGCCGCTTTTTTCACACTGGTTTCCCATCCTCCATCCTTCTTTGTCCCCTGTGCTGCGGTGCCAGTTCTGTGTTCCTGCTGATGGCCCCTTTGTGCTCCCTCCCTGAGTCTGTTTCCACTGTGTTCCTGCTGATGGCCCCTTTGCGCTCCCTCCCTGAGTCTGTTTCCAGGTGCTGCTTCCACAATCAGGACCCTCCTTCTTCTGTTCTGGCAAACAGTCTCTTTTGCCCTTCCTGTGAAACTCCAGCTTCATGCCCAGGTCATCAATAAGCCACACACTTCAGCAGACAGTTATTCTGAGTCCAATACACCAATTCTTCGGGAATTTATATTAGAATTTGACATTGATGGTTAATCTACATACTTAGATCAAATACAGTTCTTCACTTAAAATAATTACTATTGTATTCATGGAAGAACTAAAACATTTCAATTCTATGAGATAAAAAGTTGCTTCAGGTGAGGTATACATTTCAGGAAAAAACAAATGAATCATTACTGTTTGGAAAAAATCCCATTGAGGCTCTTTATGTGTGACCTTGGTGGAACTGACTGGATTCCTAGTCTGGTTAATGATTCTCAAATTATATTCCAACGATCCATTAGTTAGAATCTTGTTAATTTAGCAAAAGTTTGGACTAGTTTATTTTTCTATTCACTATGAGGAAGGGGCTGGCTAGGCAGATCAATAGTGTAAACAAAACTGAACTACTTAAGAGAAATAATTGTTGTCAGTTTATCCTATTAATGATCTTTCCCATCATGGTAAACACATACAACATAAAAGTGACCATTCTAATCATTTTAAACTTGGATTCAGTCATGTTAAGTACACAAACAATGTGTAAACCTCACTGCTTTCAAGTTCTGGAGCTTTTCCATCCTATCACATGGAAACTCTAATCCCATCTGTGTTTCTAACTGTAAAGACCCTCCTTTCAAAATCTGCAAGAGCTACAGTTCTGTTTGTAATGGTGGAAAGCTGGAAACAGCCTGAATGTTACCAAGGAAGGTAGATGAGGAAAATTTGGCAGATACACATGAAATGTTTTGCCATAGATAAACCAATCTAGAAGAATAAAATGCACCCCTAGCAACATGGAGGGGATTTTAAAACATGGAGAGGACAAGGGTCTTCACTTTTTGTTAAGGTCCAGCTGGTCACTATTTTACACTTTGTGGGCTGCAAAATCTCTGTTGCAGCTGCTCAACTCTGCCCTTATAGCAGGAAAGCAACAAGACACCCCCCCCCACACACTGAGAGACTACAACAGTACTTCATGTGTAAAGAGTAAAATTTGAATTTCATATCACTTTTGTACATCATGAAATATCATTTCTTTTGATATTTACCTGAGAATTAAAAGCATAAACTCCATTCTTAGTTCAGGTACCCTACAAAACAGGTAGAGGACTAGAATGAGACACTGGCCATAATTTACTGACCCCCCAGCTTAAGGAACAAAGAAGGGAATGAGATACATAGTAGAGTACAACTTACCAATATTAAAAGCATATGCACCAAAGCATATAGTTTCTAGAATGTGTCCAAATTAGGGTTCCATCTTGAAAACATTAAAGTGGTAGCCCATATGGGGCAGGGAGAATGGTAATATAAAATAATAAATGGGTAAACAAAAAGAAGTTTTATTGGTTATCACTATCCCTAATTAACATGATACAGAATATTCTAGCCAGGGCATTAAGACAAGTAAAATAATTAGAAGGCAAAAATAAACAAAATAATACTCTTGTTATTTGCAGAAGATACGATATTAAGAAAACACTATGAAATTTATAAATGAAACACAATTAATACATGAATTTAGCATCACCAATACACAAAAATCAACTTATTTCCATATATTAGCAACAAAAATTGAAAATAATTTTTTAAAGTGCCACTTGCAAAAACATCAGAAAATCATAAAACTCTTAGGAATAAATTTAATAAAAGTTGTGCAAATCCTCTACACAGAAAACTGTCAACACTGAGATAAATGAAAGAAATCTAACTAAATGGAGAGAGGGTTTGGGGATCAGAAAAGCAAGTACTGTGGTGATAGTCAATCTCTCCAAACTGGGTGATGATTTAACATGACACCAAGCAAAAATTCTAGCAATATTTGTCCTATAAGTCGACAAATGCAAAAGCCCTATAAAATACAAAACAATTTTGAAAAAGCATTAGTCTTAGGATTTACTATATGATTCCAGGATTTACTATGAAGCTGTGGTAACCAACAGAGTGTAGTGCCAGTGAAGGAATGAAAAAACAGATCGATAGAGTAAGTTGGCAAGACTCACAAATATATTGCCAATTGGTTCTTAACACAGATATTAATGCTATTTAATGGAGAAAGGAGAAGATATAGGGAATATACTGAACAACTAGATATCCATAAGGGAAAACAATAAGCCTTGACCCCTACAACAGATCAGACACAGAGATTAAAAATTCATTTGATGTGGATCACAGGTCTAAACCTAAAACCTAAACTGTAAAACTTCAGAAAGAAGACCTGTTTTTCTTTCTGCTTCTGTTCAAGCCAGGCAAAGGCTTGAAAACAAAACAAAGGCACTAACTGTGATAGAAAAAAATGTAAACTTCATTGAATGTAGAATATTCTGCTCAAGAAGACACTAATGAAAAGAGTTACAATTGCATCTACCACTGGGCAGGAGACATGAATAGAACCTTCTCTGAGGAAGACAGAGAAATGGCTAGCAAATGTTTGAAAAAACACTCACCATTCCTGATTGTCAGAAAAATGCAAATCAAAACTACCCCGAGATATCACCTAATCCCAGGGAGAAAGGCCCACATCACAAAATCTCAAAGCTGCAGATGCTGGTGTGGATGTGAGAGAAGGGAACACTTTTACACTGCTGGTGGAACTGCAAACTAATACAACCTTTTTGGAAAGAAATAAGAAGACTCCTCAAAGAACTCAAACTAGACCTCCCATTTGATCCTGCAATCCCATTACTGGGTATCTATGCAGAAGGAAAAAATCATTTTATCATATGGACATTTGCACTAGATTGTTAATCGCACCTCAATTTACAATTGCCAAATGAGGAAGAAATCTAATTGCCCACCAACCCATGAATGGGTTAACAATCTGTGGTATCTGTACGCTGTAGAATACTATTCAGCCATTATAAAAGATGGTGACTTTACATCTTTTGTATTAACCAGGATTGAGGTGGAACACATTCCTCTTAGTAAAACATCACAGGAATGGAGAAGCAAGAATCCGATGTATTCAATTCTAATATGAAGCCAGTAGATGATCTAATACACACCCACATAAGAGAAAAAATTCAAGGTGGGGGTGGGGGAACTATGAAGTGGGGAGAGAGGAGGAGGGAGGGGAAAGAAGGTGCTCCCACTTAATAGGCCCAATGTCAGGGTACCTACTGGGTAGGGGACGTAATTATAAGAGAGACTCTACCTAAAAAATGCAAACATTGTAACCTGATTCTTTGTACCCTCAAATTACCTGAAACAATAAAAAAGAAAAAGAAGAAACTATCAAAAAAAAAAATGTCAAGGGTTGGTACAGATTGAATTCAAATATTCCTGTCTGCTCAAGATATGTAAAGAAAAAGAAGCTGCTCAGTAAAAACTGACAAAGGACTTAACAGACACAGGACAGGAGAAGTCACGTGAGGGGCCAATAAGTGTATGACACAGTGATGGACAACACTAGCCCCAGAACAGTAAAAGTCACGTCTGCGATACTGTTTCACACCCTGTCAAGTGCTAATAGCAAAACAGACAGCAGGGCCAGCTGTTCATGAAGATGTGGAAAAACTAGATGCCTCATACTTTGACAGAGGGAATATAAAATAGTGTGTCCACTTTGGAAAATCATCTGGTAGTTCTGTATGAAGTAGAACACATATTTCATAACCAGAATCCCACTCCTGGGTATTAACCCAGGAGAAATGAAAACATGTACCCACAGTAACTTGTACGTGGAGGTTTCTATTTTGCAGCTTTAAGATCCCCAAATAGACAACAAATAGGAAGACAATAACCCTGGAAACTGCCTAAATGTCCACAGACTACCAATTGCAAAAAAGTAGTATATTCCTACAGGGAATACTACTCCATTGATTAAAAAAGAATACATCACTATTGTTTGGTTTATACAAATCTGTTTAATAATATATATTATAGACAGCAGGCATGTGATGTCAAGAGGTACGGGGAGTGTTCTGGAGTTGTGTAAATCTATATTTTCTTCAAGGTAACCTACTCAAGTCTATACAGTTATAAAATGGCATCAAAACACAAAATTAAAACGTATATTTTATCATATAAAAATTATACTAGAGTTGATAAAAATGAGGTAGGACTCATTTTTGGCATGGAATTGTTTATAATAATTGAAGTGTTCAGTGCAAGACATGGAAAATACATATAGTGTAATTTTTATATAGAAAAGAGACAGGTATGTGTGTGATGAATGAGTGTTTGTTGTAGTAATTCCAACACATCCCAGTGTCCTTTTAAATCTAGACAGTGAATCCCTTTTGTTGGGGGTGAGGTGTTCATAGTGGTAGTTGTATTAGTAGGGAGAGGGTTTGAAATTTGAGAACTGAGTGAACAGGAAATATCTTTCTTTTTTGACTCCAAATATTTCTTATTGCCTTTTCCCTTCCTTTATTTCTCTTTCTTTTCTTTTTTTTTTTTTTTGGCAAAAAATTCATTTAATTTCTGAAAACATAGCAAGTAAAGATTTAGGAAGAATGTCTTTAGTCTCTTTATGGTTCCTATACAATTTCTCATGATAGAATTTCATTCCAAATTATAACAAAATTATTTTTATTATTCATTTTCTGTTTTTATTAAACCATAACTGTGTACATTGATGCATTTATGGGGTTCAGTGTACTGATTTGATTTATGATGTGAAATGCTTACATTGAACAGATTAACACATCCATCACAATTATACTCTTGATAGTTTGAAATCTACCATTGTATCATGCACATTAGGTGAGGTCCCCCCACATGCTCTCCTTCCTCCCCCCTCCTCTCCCCCTCCCTCCTCTTCCCTTCTACTTTCTGACCTATAGTTACCTTTTACCATTCCTATGAATGTGTAGGTGGTTATATATTGATTTAACAGTAGTATTGAGTACATTGGATACTTTTCCCTCCATTCTTGAGATACTTTACGAAGAAGACTATGTTACAGCTCCATCCAGGTAAACATAAAAGATGTGAAGTCTCCATCTTTTTTGATGGCTGCACAGTATTCCATGATGTACATATACCACAATTTGTTAAAAAAAATAATTTTTAACAATGATGGTATACGATGCATGTTAGCTTTGAATTTACTGTGTAGCACATGCTGGGCTAAGGACTCTGTGTGTATCATCCCAGCTGATTCTCAAAACAGCTATAGGGTCAAGTAACATGATTAGGAAAAGGTGGTTTCAGGATTCAAACTATACAGCTTATTCTAAAACCTGTCGGGAACTTACTGCACTGTGCTTTCAAATCTTACAGGGTTTGTTAGAAGAATTGGATCTGGAACCTCAAACTTCTGGTTTGGTTAAGAATTCTTTATCATTTTCAGGTGGGAATCACCTAGGTTAAAAAAATATCTTAAAATGCACTCTGAAATGATTTGATTGAATTTTAGAATAATCATAGCACACAGCCACAAAACCTAAAAGTAATACAATATATAATTATTAACAATATTATTTTAGATGGGCCTTATAGTTAATTTTCATTTGTTGTCTATCAAAGATTGAAATTTTAAATACCATACGCATACACTTATGATCATATGTAAAACTTTACACATATACAGTCATTCCTTGTTTTCATGGGGGGGGGGGTTCCTAGGCCTCCTGTGGCGCTCACAACAGTTAACTCTCTTATATTAAATGGTGTAGTATTACGTATGACCTTTGAACATCCTCCCTGGTACTCTAAACCATCTTATAATACCTACTACAATGTAAATTATATGTAAACACTTGTTACACTAGATTGTTTAGGGAAAGACCAAAAAAATAAAGTCTGTGTATGTTAAGTTCAGATGCAACCATCTTTTCTTTTTCTTTGAATATTTTTGGTCCATGATTGAATCCAAGGATTCAGAACCCATGGATACAGGTGGCCAACTGTATTTATTATTGCACTGGGACTTTTCAAGAACAGTTATCTGGTAAAATTTTTATTTAGAGACAAGTATGTAATACATTGACGACAAAACCTTCTGCCTCTCCCTGAGCAGAAGACAAATGTGTTAGCTGAGCACTATAATTGTATACTTTGTAGACCAGGAGAATCAGTCAAGTCTCAGCAATGTTAATAGCTGACACCCCACTCATGACAGGGTGACTAGATTCATAGAAATGTAAAACATGTCTGTGATCACTCAGTCTGTGGATGCATTGTTTGTTGAATGTTTGATCCATTTGATTTTTTAATTAAAAAATTTAAATTAATTCCTATTACTCAGTGTTCTTGTAGGAATGCTCAACTTCTCCATATGCGGAGAACTAGTGAAAGATCAGAAACCTTTCCAACAGCTCAGCCTGGGTACCAGGTGGCAGGAGGATGTTGCCAACCTGGAGAGAGCCGAGAGCTCGGGCTGCCCCATGGGAATTCTGACTTGAGCACTGGTGTCTCCGAGGTGAGTGAGCCAGGACACACATTTCACCTCGACTCTCCCACCCAGACCTCAGATTGATGGAAGCCCCAGGGGGGAGGATCTGCTGAGGTGACCCACACAGACCCATTTTGGCTCTGGGCGCACAAAATAGGGTAGGAAAGAATACAGGCTCGACCGGGAGAGGCATTTGGGAAATCTCCTGCACTGTCCCCGTGATTCTAAAACCAGGATTGTTATGGGCGTATGTGGAGGACACACATGCAGGTAGCATGTGGCTTCCCTCCCTTGAGAAATGGCAAGACGTGGGTGGTTACATGAAACTGCATTTCTTCATGTGACCCCTCAGTGATGGCCGACAGTGGCCGCTGTCCCCTGGAGATGGTGTGAAATCTCTCCTCTCACTTCACCCTTTCCATTCTGTTCAGCATTCCTGCCTGAGCCCCGGGTTCTAACTCATCCCTTACTTGTAGAGCGCATTCATTCTCAAAGCTTATAGAAGGAAGGATCTGTCCAAGCTACCTGGTCAAGGGTGGACTTGTGTCTGGAGTCCAGGAGCATTAGCACAGTAAGTTATCTGATGTTAAGGCTACAGATCATTGCCAACAAATCTGTGCTTTATTTTAATTTACTCAAAGTCTTCTGTGGGTTGCACGGTGACTCGGAGATCCCGCCTGCTTCCCCTCCTCTGCTCTGTCATCTCAGCATCAACCCTAACACCCTCCAGGTGGGCGGGGGGGCTGGGGAAAGGAGGCTGGGGGCTGCCCGAGAGGTCTGGCCTCACCATCAAGGGTGCCTTCACCTCTAGCCAGAGTCCCCTGGCCAGAAGTTCTCACATGGTTCTGACTGCAAGAAAGTTGGCATTTGTATTATTTGTGTGTCCTGGAAGGAAACAGCCAAACATTGGTGAGTGTAAGCAAGGGCTCCCGTGTTAGGAATAGGAATCTTACATTTTAGGCTGGGCTTTCCAGACTCATCCTGCCGCTTTGTGGTTCTGGGTCAGTAGATGTGACAACACAGACCTTTAGGACCATCCACACACATAGCAGTGACACAAGTGTGTGCTGGGGGTGCTGATGAAGGCCCCAAGGAGGAGCAGTGACTCGGGGGCTGCATAGAACTTCAAAAGATAGGAAAATGGTTCAGGCTGTTCCTGGCCCATTGTCTCAGTAAAGGGGGGAAGGAAGAATTCTCCTAGTTGGTAACCAGGCAGTTCAGTCTTACTCTAGCCAAATGGTTATGCAGAGAAAACACAGATTGGAGCTTTTTTTTTAAATTTCAAAATATTAAGGGGGTGTAAATGTTTCCGGTTACACGATCCGTTTTGCAATGCTTGAGTCCCTGCTATAGGAGTGCTTACCACCCAAGTTGTACTCATTGTACCCAGTAGGTGGGTTTTTGCCCCGCTTCCACTCTCCCCTGCTGGCTGATCAAGGCTGAATCTTTCTTCCCTCTGTGCACATGTGTGCTCTTCGGTTAGTTCAGTTTAATGGTGAGTATGCGGTCAGCTCTTTGAATGCTTGACTGTGGAGCTGGGCCTTTACCTCCAGCTAGCAGGCAGGAATTGTTCGATCACCCGTCGTTCTTGGAAAGGAAAGAAGAGGATTGGATTCCGTGGAAGCAATTTTGCTGTCCATTTGCATTTGCACATGCAGCTCCCCTGCCATTGTCCTATGTTCTCATAGTTCAAGGGCAAGCACTGGGCAGCTAGTTGGCTGTGTGTTTCTGAATTCTGCAATGCCCCTTTAAATGATGCTCCTGGGCATGGAGACGTCTCTCAGAGTGAGGACAGAGACGCAGACCCTGACGGGAGACAGAGTATTAGTCACTGAACGGGGTGTGCAGTTGCTTGTGGCTGCACTACCCAGGCTATTTTTGTGTGATGCAGAGACTTGTAACCAGCCCTTTGACTTGTAACGGTGAACTGTCACCTTCAGTAACAGCTGTCCATGATAGTATTTAAAATGAAGTCAAAAATTTGCTGAATGCTGTATATTTATAAGACTCCTCTTTTAAAATAATATGCGTAGATTTTTAAAGGCAAGTAAATTAATAGAAAATAATCATTGCTGAATTGTATTTGTCTGGGATCAAAATAAAAACGATGTCTCCTAGAAGTTGTGAATGGTTAAAGCACGTTAGTAGAATAAAAACACCGTGACATTTTTGGTTTTCAGCTTCAGAAATATCCTAACTAACAGGGTCTTCATTAAGTTCTAAAATAGCAAGCCTGGCAAGTCTTTGCTCACTCCCCTGAAAAACAAACCAACAAACCAACAAACCAAATAGACAGTAAAGCAGTCATCATTTCCAGTGACCTCGATACACGCTTTTTCCTGCATAAACGTTCCTGTCTCTTTCCAGGTGAAGTTTGTGTGAGAGTTAGGAGATGCGATGAACTTATGCACACAGGTGAAAGTATTGTTATGCTAGTTTCTCTACCAATATGCATATTTTAACCTGAGCTACCGATTCCCTGCCCAGCCAGAGATGCAGCAGTGTGTGGTCCTGAGAGACAGTGGCCACGAGTTGGCCAGGGGAAAAGGCTTTTAGTGTTCTGGCCATACTGACATGTAAACAACTGATACAAGACTTTCTTGAGAATGGATTTTTATAAAACAAAAAGGAGGAGAAGAAAACATTGATAGCTTTGGGAATCTGGGGAAAAAAACAACATAAAACAGAAAAGAAAAGGGAATAGATTATTTATCATCATCATTTAAAGTCTTCAGGTTTTGGTCATTAATTCTAAGTATTTCCTCCTTTATGTTGCTAATGCACAAATTTATAAACAAAGTTGTGTATAGAACACACGAGTCAAAACTGACCGTAATGGTGACTAATGTCGAGTATTGTGACGGAAGCTGGCCCTTTGTGCAGTAGACATGCACTGAGTGTCTACTGTGTACCACGGCAGGGGCCAGGATACAGTCATTCCAGACAGGCAAGACCCTGCCGTCACGAAGCTCCCGTAATAGCACATCAGACAGTAAAATAACAATGAGGAAACGGGTAAAATAATTACAAGTTATAATAAGTGATATTAAAGAAAGATCTGAAGATACCAGAGGGGTATCTAGGTAATCTAGGCTGGCATTCAAAGAAGGTCTCTGAATACATAGTTGAGTTGGCACCACAGAGAGCCCTACGTGTAAGGACCCTGAGGAAGGAGAAGCTTGACATGGTCAAAGCACTGGCTGGACAGGCTGGTGCTGTACCAATGCCGTGGAGAAGGCGGCATCTGGGCAGGAGAGAGGTTGTGTGAAGGAGCAGTGCAGTTTCATGCTTTGAGTCCCATCTCCCCAAACACCCTCGCGTCTACGCAGAACAAGGACAGAGAAAACATACGTAGCACACATTTAAGACCTAGCAAGATACACATCTCTGTGGACAGTAAACAAACAGGGGAGACTCCAAGCTTTAGTTAAGACCAAAAGTCCTACCTTGCTCACGGCTAGCAGACAAAGGCAGCTGGGAGCTTGGCCATGTGAGGTAACCAAAGGGGCCTTGCCAGGTGGGGACTGCACAGAATGCTGCTTAAAATCCAGGACTTGTGGTACCAGCCTCTTCCCATCAGGGATGATTAAAAAACAAGCTGGGAGGGACTGGGATGCCTCCAAGTCAGAACCTGGGCCCAGCTGTGCTGCTGGTTCAGTGGTGGGGCATTTAAGGTTCCTGATGCACCCGGAATGGTTGTATGGAGCATCGATATAAAATGTGTTCTAACAGTGGGGCCCAGGGACGCAGCAGAGGCGATCAGAAAACCAGCAATGACGGAGAGGGACGGAGGGCAGGGGAGGCACAGAGCAGTCATGCCATGCCCGGGGCTACTCTGGAAAGGATCTTGGTATGTGCTCAGGATGGCCTACATCAGGAGATGCAGGTGATCATTGTTGGTAAAGGGAAAATAATCGGGTAAAACGCTAACATCTATGAATAAAAAATAGGGTTCAAAACCATGATGCATTTAAGTAACCGACCACCAATGGCTTTGAACGGAAAGAGGAAAGCCTGCGTGTAACTGTACTTATGAGTTACAAAACGCGGTGTTGATGGCTCCCTTTAAACCCAAAGTCCTGCGGATGACACATCAAATGAGCACAGAAGAGGAAGGTGGCTGCCTAGGGGACATCAGGACCCGAGGAATGACAGGGCGGTGAGGTCCCTGAGTTTTCTTTTGCTACCGTACACCTGGATGGGCCCTGCAGGACACCCACCCACAGCCCCCAGTGGGCATAGACAAAAAACAAAAACCCCAGAGAAAGGCCGCTCACTGTAGCTGAAGCACCTGCTGTATACAACAATGGAGCCTGCCCCACCAGGGTTTCAGCAGGGCCTAGCCAGACATCAATCAATATTCCACCCCACCCCACCCCCAGGAAAGCTGGCCTTCAGCAGGCCGGGCATGAAGTCAATATTCCACCCAACTCCTGCCCCAGGAAAACTGGGGACAGTCTGAGCCCTCTGCTAAAATCGCCAGCATGGGGTGTGGTGTGGGCGGAGCCTCCACTCCCACCTGTCAGTGAGCCCGGATGGAATGAGGTGGGGAAGGGCGGGATTACCGCCTCTCCTTCCCCCTCCCCCCTGGCCCCAGAGGACACTGAACGTACAGGCCAGGCCTGTGCTGCCTCCCAACAGGAAATGCCTACTTAAAACAAAGATTAAACATGAGTCACAATCTCATGATATCCAAAATGTCCAGAATACGATAAAAAACACTTGTGTTTAAATAATTATCAAAAGAGCTTTAATAATAAGCAATTACAGATTCTCTTGAAATACATGACAAAATCTTGGCAAAAAAAAGAATAAGAATTTTTTTAAAAGAAAGTTGTAGAACTAGAAAGTAAATACCCCAAATAAAAGCTCTCTGGATGGGCTCAATAGGACATCTTCATTTCATGGGGATGACAGAGGATAGAATCCAGGGCCTTGAGGACAGCTCCGTGGAATTTATTCCCCTGAAAAGCAGAGAACAAAATAACAGAGTAGCAGGCCCTGCGCGACAATAACAAAAGACCTCACGTCTGTGTCACTGGTGTCTAGGGCAAAAAGAAAAAGGCTAAAGTGGCCAGAGAGAAGTGGTCTGTTACTTACAGAACCCCCGTGCGGAGGGAAGCAGGCTTCCCATCTCCAACATGGGGCCCTGCAGGGAGTGAAGCCTTCTCAAAGTGCTGCAAGGGAAGAACAGAGAATTATAAATTCTGTATCCACAGAAACCAGCCTTCAAGAACAAAGAGATAAAGATATCATTAGACAAAAAACAGACAACCCCCCAAAATAAAACAAAAAGAGAAACTTTTTGCATAGTACAACTACCCTTAAACTAAGACTGTCTGGAGGAAACTTTCTCAACAGGAAAATAAAAAGAAACAGAAGAAGATTTATAACTTCAAAAGGGAAGGAACGTAGGGATGGATAAAAATGTGGATAAATACCGTGTGACTCTCTTGCTCGGTTTTTGACAGTCACATTTGATGGCTGAAGGAAAACTTATGATGCAATTTGACATGATTCTCAATGCATGGGGAAAAACATGAGAAAATGATACTTAAAACATGGAAAGACTAAGCAAGCTGAAGAAAGGAAGAGCCCTCTGTTTACTCAAAGTGCAGAGGTATCAGTTCCAGGGACTGATGAGATCTGCATGCCTGTTGCAACGCCTCGATAACCACTAAGAAAACAATAAGAATTGATATACTCAAGTCATCCTATACGTCAACTGAGCTGGAATCTTAGAAATCATATTTTAAAAAAATCCCAGGAAGTAAGAAAAGAGAAACAAAAGAACAAGAAAGAGAGGGAGAAAACAGTAAAACACATAATAAAGTGGCAGGTTTAAACCCCAATATATCGGGAATCACCTTAAAGGCAAATGGTCCACGCTCACCAATTGAAACAGCCTGGCAGAGGCTGCTCAGAAGGAAATGTACGGGACGGCACTTTGTATGTAGACACTGAAACAGCAAAACCCACAGGTGCATGTTATTCGTGATTCTGTACAGTAAAGGCATGAAACAAGGACGGGGATAAGATGCACCAGCCTAGGGATACTGGGGGGAAGGGAGGAGGGAAACCAGGGGCGAGCAGTGGGGGTTCCGGAGTGTTCGGTTCCACTACCATTTACAGGACAAGCGTTAACATTTGGTAAACATCTGGTAGGATACTTATGATGGTGCAAATGTTTCCATTCCTTTGAAATTATTTGTAATTAAGTAAAGAGTTTCAAAATAAAGCAGTGATTAAATCACACAGTTTTATATACTAGCATTTAATAATTTTTTTATTTTTAATTGGCAAGCAATAACTGTATGTATAAGATACAGTTTAAGTGTGGTTGATTCCCGCAGTAATACGACTTCAGATACCTACTGCAGGGGAGGGAAAGATTCCCTTTAAGTCATCACTAGGTTCACGGATGATTCACAAAAGACAGGCTAACATAAGAAAAACGTGCAGATTTATTTATTGTGAGGTTGAGCTGACATGGGTGTGTTCAGAAATGAAAACTCAAAGAAGCAGTTAAAGCTGTGTATTTGGGGGCTGTTTTTTTTTTTTTTTTTTTT
>NW_003852448.1:5441335-5460853 GCF_000181295.1 Otolemur garnettii
CCCTCTGTAGAGTGCTGTAGCATCACAGTTCACAGCAACCTCCAACTCCTGGGCTTAGGCAATTCTCTTGCCTCAGCCTCCCCAGTAGCTGAGACCACAGGTGCCCACCACAACGCCCGGCCATTTTTTTGTTGCAGTTTGGCCAGGCGGGGTTTGAACCCACCACCCTTGGTATATTGGGCCGGAGCCCTACCCACTGAGCCACAGGCGCCGCCCTTTGGGCCGGTTTTGATGGAGAAGGATAGCTGCGGGAATGTGATCAGATGGAAAGTGGGACCAGGGATAAGTGGGGGGGTGGGGGGGAGACGTTTTTCCTTTTCTTCTTGGTGGCCCTTAGTCCTCGGCCGTAGGATGCCCCTTTCGTCTGGGGTAAGGAACATGAGCCGATGACCTGCTCCAGGGGAGAATGGCGCAGGTGAGGGTGACCGTCCTGCCTTTGCCATTTTCTCAAACGCCACATTCTGAGTGGTATGTCCTGAGTGCCACCAGTAGGTGGTGTTTATTAATAAATTGCATCTTTAGTCTACTGCACAGACAAATGTAAACTCAAGGAACATTGTGTCTGAGATGATAAACTCAAATTTTTTCGAGCCACTCCCACAGAGCTTGGGAAAACACAGGGCCAGGTGACTTGGAGCTTTTGGTCTCTGTGCTTTCGTCAGCCAATCAATATATAACGTTTGGCACATGTTTCTGGTTTTAAAAATTATTTAATGTATTGCATTGACCCATTAATATTGAGCCCAGGCCAGCCTGGGCGACAGGTTGTGAAGGGTGACGCGGGAGGATGTTGCCAGCGAGTCCCGGGCGCAGGGCGAGGCCACTGCACTGTCACCGGGCTCCGCTGAGCCGGATGGTTGGTTGTCAGAGTTCACTAGCGGGGAGTGACACACTCTGACCTACATTTTAAAAACACCTCCGTGGCTGCGGTGCTGAGGTCTCAGGTGGGCGGTGAGGGCGCGTGTGGACAGAGTCCGTGGTTCTGAGAGCACAGCTAACACAGACCCGGACGTTCTCTGCTGGACACCTGGGTGCTGAGCGGGAAAGGCATCCAGGGTGACTCCCTGGAGTTTGCCTAATGGAGACAGAGGAGGTGGGGGGCTGGAGGGACAGAAGATGGGGCGTCTGGGTGGGCAGAGATGCCTGTGATCCGTAAACAACTGGATGCACGAACGTGGATTTCAGGAGACTGTCCAGACGGGGGACAATCATTGGAAGTAGTTCTGTGTGAGCACTGTTTAAAACTGCGACGGTGGATACAATTCCCAAGGGTGGGCGTGTAAACTGTGTCCAGGGAACTGTAATAACGTAAACCTGGTGGGGGGTGGCTGTCAGCCAGCACTCCTGAGGGACAGTGCCAGCCTGCCCTGCTGTGCCCCAGGTCTTCAGGCCCTGCCTGGCTTAAAGCAGCTGTTCAGTTACATTTACAGGGTGGATAGTGACCGGTGTGACCTGTGCCGGTCACCAGCACAGCGTTACACCTGCCACAAGTGGAGAATCTTCCCTTCCCAGTCCCGTAGTGGTTTATATCTGCTAACCCTCCTGCCAGGTTTAATTCTCATCATCTCACTGTGATAAACACAAAGGCATGGACATTTCATTTCAAACTCCTTTAGGAAGTTAAAGTTTGGTTGGTATTTTTTAATGTACATTTTTCTTAAATTTATGATACTTTTAAATTTAAAATTAGTCACTTTTTATCCTATTTGAGGAGAAAATGAAGACAATAATTTGTTATAAATCAAATTTAAAAAGAGTAAGAATTTTTTTAACTTATAAGAAATTCTTTTTACCTATTTTATTGAATTATAACAATATTTCTTCCTTTTAGACCCTGGCTGTTATAGATTTTCTCTACGGCATGAGATATTAAATGCCATACTAGGTATTAAAAGCCTAAAACATAAAGATCAATGATGGTTTCAGTCAGATAAATTTTGTATTAATAACAAAACGAAAGATGTACAGAATGTATTAACAATACATTGTCCATTTTCTTAAACATAGGCCAAATCAGACTTATGATTATATTAATTTCAAATGAATCATTTTGTTAGTGCTAATTAAAAGAATAATGTATCTCATACAGAGTGAGTTGCTACATATACTCGATATTAGTAAAATACAAAAGCCATTAGGTTTTTATTATCTTCATTTCACTTTTCTGCATAAAAGTGAGAAGAAATTCTCACCAACCAACAATATATATTAATTTGGTTTAAAAGGAAACACATATAAAACAAGGTTATGTCTTATTTGTTGCCAAAAAAGTTATGACCAGAGGCTTTCAGAAATGCTGTGTTTTCCATAGGAAAAATGGTCTAGTTTTTGCGAATTTAGTTCCCCAGCAACTTTATAGACATAATTACCAGTACCTCTTTTTAAGTGCTTTAAACATTTTGATTTGGCTCAAAAATTTAATCTTCTGTGTTTGTGTGTATGCGTGTGTGTGTTTGCCATGAAAGAAAGCACATACATTCTTTCTCCCCATTCCTGTGGATTATTTAATCAACACATATTTTGAAAGCTCCCACATTGTGCAGCATTCTCTTACGTTCTTTGGAGGATATGGACATATAAGGCATTCATTACCTTGGCTCTAAAAATTCCATTGAACATGGCTTACATTACAAACAAAAATCTAAGGCATAAAATATTGTGATGAAATTAACAAGGGCAGCTGGGGTTTGTTAGCCTACACCTGCTCTGACAACACAGTGGCCATGGGGCTGCAGGGAGGGCACAGGGGCTGGAAATGGTCCAGGCTGGAGCAGGTGCAGAGGACAGGCAGGTGACCTAAGGAAGAGTGTGTGGTCACAGGTCACCTGAGCATCAGGGGAAGTGAGGAGAAAGCAGCCTTCCATCATGTGGAGTATTCTAGAGTAATACTATGCTAATAAAAAAAATAGGAAAGACTGTGAAGTTTTGCTGTTGCATAAGTACTTTATTGTGATTTAAAAGCTTTGCATAAAACAGTATCTGACATCTTCAGAGCTAATATTTAATTTGAAATACTTTTATATTAAAACTGCTGTGACTAATTGTATTTTTAAAATAAATTACTGAGAATAAAATGTGCCCTGGAATTAAATTAGTTTTAAATGGAGTTTAGGTAAAATAATGTCTACGTGTATATTGTTTTTATTAATATGACATCATGTGACAGCTGGGCCTGGCAACTGTCTCAATTGTGGATAACGTCCATATCAGAGCAAAATTTAAAAAATGAAAGCTCAGCTTATCCTGGAGTGGCAAGCCCTTCTCAACTCTTTTCAATGGGCTGTGGGTGAAAGAGCTGCCATGTGGCCTGGCTATTTTTATGATGCGTGCACGCTGTGTACAGGACGTCACAGAGCTGAGTCACATGTGCTCCAGGTCTGTTAGGGGATGGTGGCGTGTTCCTGGCCACACTACACAAAGACAGTGGCAGAGCCAGCCCCATGGGATGGAGCTGGAATATATAAGTACCTTTATCAGCAACAGAGTAAACTATCACACCTGATACCTCTTTGCCCTCTGAGATTCAATTTTAAGGGGTCTAAGTCTCTCTAGCTTCCTGGTCTCAGACACCACTGGCCCTCAAGTCTCCTGGTTCCCACCAAAGCTTGCTTTTTTCTTCTTTTTTAACTCTATTTTGGAATTTTCTCCATGGTCCAGCTCGGTGCCTTCTTCGGTCTGACTACAGGTCTTGCTCTCACCTGAGATCACTCTCCTCTCTGTCCTAACTTTGCATACTAATCTGTAGTCTTTTGCAGGTTTATTTTCTAGTTTTAACTCTAAGAGATCATTCTTATTTCCAAGAAGCTGGAAGTTACTAAGTACAAAACTCAGAAGTGGAAATTAATAATCTGAGAGTGATGAGTAGTATGATTTTACTTATAGCCAGTTCTATTTCTCTAGATGTCGTGTTGATACTTCTTAAAGGCAAAGCAGCCAGTAGGCATTGGCTATTAATTATAATTGAAACAATGTGCCGGTAAATCCCCTCTAACTCTGCGCTGTAGTGAAGTAGGCACCTGCCAGACGGAAGTTACAATAGGGTGGACTTTGATTTCCTCTCACAGAGTTGTCGGGCACAGTTTTTCTCTCTAAGTATTTTCACTGACGTCTTTATGGAAGTCTGAGCTTGAAACCTTGAAAAGTTCAACACACCCTTGAATAGTCCCCACCTAATGCTCACCGCTCTAACACGAGCTCTGGACATGTCACAGCCAGGTCAAAGGTAACCAGTGTTTTGTGATGAGGAGCTGTCTCTTCCTTAGCCCAACCCCCAAAATGGGAATACACATGGCGAAAAAGAAGTCCCCCCTCTGCAGTGACACCCATAAATGTGAAGAGCAACCCACTGGGGGATAGCTTGCAGAACCAGTGGGGTCCTTGGAACATTATTTTTTGTCCATTGCAACATGGGAACCCTGATCCGATGCTATAATTTTAAAGATAAACACATGACAATACATTTCAGAATCAACTAGAAAGTCTTTATTGTGATGTTTGCAGTCCTTTGGGATAAGAGCATTTCCCAGAGGATGAAAGCTTATTCTGTTATCTTCCCCGTCTTCTTAAAGCAGGCATTAAGCTTGAAAGTGACTCTACAACTTTGATGAATCTGACTTGTATGACATTTAAACAAATACACTTTAAGCCAAATTGCCCCCAGGATTCTCCAAACAAACAAAAAATCTGAGAATATGTGGGAGTTTCACTTCATCATTTTGCAGGAAATTTTTGAACTAGAAAAAAAGAAATTATAATGTTCCAGAAGTCATAACCCAAGAACAAGTCTTGATTCTCTGCTGTTGTGTGTTTTGTGGGAGCAAATGCCCCCTTGTGAGGGCGAGGTTGCCTCCCAGTGCAGGTGGAAATCGGCCCAGTGCTTTGTGGGGGTGGGTTTCTTGCTTCAAGGTTTTTTTTTCTAGGTTTATTAAGCAACATTCATGTATTGGCCAGTGAACAGACTGGGCAGATACCCAATTACATCTGAATTAGACTATTTCTTTAGCCTAAGTCAAGTTTTGACCTAAACACTAATAAACCACTATATTCATACCGTGAACCTTAGGGACCTGCTGTGGGGACTCTCGTGTATACCTGAGTTCAGTACATGAACCTAATCAGCCTTGGGTCACCTTCCCACTCCCGTCCAGAGTAGAGATTCTTACTCACTGCAAGTGAGCAGGGGGTCTAAGAGAGCCCAGCCCCCCTTGTGAATGGACAGTGAATTGATGGCAGGACATACGCAGTTTGGTAACAAGAAAGAGACCCCTTCTGCAGTGGAGTGACCTCAAGATGACCACTTACCAACTGCAAGAGAGGAGTATCCCGCCATGCAGCATAACTTAGCCTTAGTCCCAGATCCCTCCTTTCTTACCAAGGGCGCATATGTGGGTGTGAGTAGTGGATGTGAACTTCAATTATGGATTAAGAAATATTGCAGGCATAAAACATACACATTACAAAGTTTGTTTGAATGGAGAATATTTCATGAACTCACTTGACATGGACATCATGTATTTTGAAAGAGAAATTTAAGCATTCTGCACATTACAATCTTCATGTGTTCATTCTTTCCTACTTCTAGCAAAATGCACAACAGGGAAAGAATACATTAATATACAAATGCAGAGGGGTCCACTGGTCATGGCTAGGTTGTATTAATGCCCTGCAGAAGGATAATGAAAGACTGGGTTAATGGTGAGTTACTGGCTAAGGGTGAGAGCTGAAGAGCCTCTGAGTCAGTTCACAAGGAGGCCCATCTCCTGCAGTGAAGGGGACGGCCTCACCAGGGGCAGGTGAAATACCTAATTAGTGCTGCCCGGCTCCCATGACGTGAATGCATGGCTGAGGCCATTGTCCAGGGAAGAAGAAAACCAAGACCAGGAACATGCTACAGGGATGTCTGGATATGCATCCCAGAGGATGTTAATGTCAGACCCTGTGGCCACTCTGGTTTGCAAATGTGTCCCACATATTCTTAATAAGAAGTAACAGTCAGCTGTGTGGGGAGAAGTGACAGAGGCCTGTCCCCCACAGCAGGGGAGCCCCACTCAGTAGCTGCCCCATCTCCTTTCTTTCAAGGCCCATAACAAAAATAAAAATTCTAGTATAACTAGATGGGAAGATGCTGGGTGCGGTAAGGGAGAAAAAACTCTATAAAGTATGGGAAAAAATTAGCTGGTATGGAGGAGGGGGCAGCAGGGAGGAGCTCCTGGGATTGGACTTGAAGAGCATTGGATCAAGGTGAGACTGTGAGACTGGAGGAAGGACATGCTGACGGGGTCTGTTCAGTACAGAGCGATTAGCACCACCCCAGCAATGCCAGTGAGACATGGGCAGACCTGCTCCTCGAGTAGCCCTTAGAAAGCGGGAAAAAAAGCAATAACTGACAACAATATGCAGAAAACTGGAAATATCCCAACTGCCCTTTCAGAAGCCAGAGGAAAGGATAAAGGAGCCGAAGGAAGAGGGGATTAGGGACATTGTGTATGTTATGTACAACCTAAAGACCCAAGAGAAGGTCACATCCCATAAGAAGGGTGAGGAGCTCTCTCTTCCCCCAAGACCATGGAGAACGTGCCCGTGAAAGGCGCTGTCACCATCAGAAGCTCAGTCAGTGGAGGCTGTCGTTGGTGGTAGGAGAGGCGGTCCCAGAGGTGCGGTCTGTGTATCCTTGGACAGGACAGAGCTCCATACTAGGTGAAGCCAGGTTGCTGTGTTGACTATCACATCCTAGGAGGCTTCCATGACCAGAAGGGTGAGAGGTGCAGCTGAGGAGAGCTGGCCCAGAAGGACTCACAGACGGGGTATGTAGAGTGTCTTTAGGAACAAAATCAATGGGGCCAAGAAGAAAAGAATGTCTCTTCATACGTATAACCAGGAAAGAAAAAAGAAGAAAGGGGTGTCAGGAGGCCAAGCACAGTCATTCATCCTTGTAGCAAGTCCAGATTCCTGCTCAATTCCCCAGCCTGAGCTGAATTTTCAGATTCAGAATCCACTGACATATTTCTAAGAAGAAAGACCTTGCTACCATGCAGTACACTGTGAACATGCCAAAGGGGTCTAGAGCTATTTGTTTGGGTTATTTTATACTAGGGAAATAGAATAACAAACTCTTTCAAAGGCAACTGAACACTGGATGTGATCTGACCTTGATTCCTGGAGAGCCAAAGACCCACCCAGCATAGCTTCGGTGGTGGTGGAATTAAGGAGCAAGGTAATATCTAAAATCCTAGCAAAGTCCATCTCTCTGTTGTCTCCTGGGAAATAAAATAACAAACTATTTCAAAGGCAACTGAACACTGGATGTGATCTGACCTTGATTCCTGGAGAGCCAAAGACCCACCCAGCACAGCTTCGGTGGTGGTGGAATTAAGGAGCAAGGTAAAATCTAAAATCCTAGCAAAGTCCATGTTGGGTCCATGGACCTACTCCCAGGCCACTTCTCTAGTCCCCAAGTATACACTGGAGCTGATGTCCTTATAATCACAGCAACCCCCTTCATGTGTTTCTGCAATGTGGTCAAACAATCGCAGTGGGAAGGGCCAACTGGGAACCTCTGAAATTCCGTCCTTACTCCCGTGCCAAAATAGCAAAAAAAAAAAAAACAATACTATATCCCTGGAGCGGCAGCTACGAGAGGCAGCTAAGACCTTTTGCCACCATTACAGACCCAACATGGGAAGACAGGGAGAGCTATCTCCCTGCTCTGTCTCCATGTAAGTCACCAGCTTGGCCCTGCTAATGCGCATAGACAGTACACAAACTTCGACCTGGTGGGTGCTTTTTTTTTTAATTCCAATTAGCAAGGATCATTTGAAATAGTTCAAGTTCACTTGGCATGGATAATGATGTTCATTCATATTTTGCCTCCGGCTATGTCAGCTCTCTCACTTCCTTGCACTGAGGTCTGGTGGCTGTCATGGCTCTCCCCAGATGCTACCGCCAACTTTCCCCAGGAAGCTCTTTCATGGAGTTGTCTTTCCAGAACATCTTGACCAACACAATGAGTATCTCTGGAGCCCCAGAATATCTAAGGCCAATCTTAGATTTTTGCATAAAAACGTTATTAACATCAATGTTAGGGTTTTTCCTTTAAAATAATTGGATAAGTTAGAGGTCAGTATGGCCTTGTATAGAATGTCAACCATGCCTGGATGTTAAAATCATCTAGAGAGCTTTCTAAAAAAATAGAGTTACTGATGTAATGGTCTGAATGAGTTTAGCCATCAGAATTCTGACAAGTAAATTCACTTTAAATCTCAACTTTTCTTCCATCAGAGAGAAATAGTGATTTTTTTAATCCTTCATAGCCGTTGTAATAATCTGAGAAGCTGGAATACTCTTGCCTATGGCTTGCTTCCTTATTTCTGTCAAGAATTTCCTAAAACATTCCATTCTCACAGGGGCCTTCCCTGTCATGCTGGCTGAGGTTGTGACCTGCCCTCCTGCCCCTGTGCTGCCCTGTCCCTCTGGGCTTCCCTCTGTAGCTCTCTTCACCTCGCTGTTTATTTAAAAGCACACATTCAGCCTGTTCACTTTGCTTGTTGTGTGTCTCCTCTGTAAACTCTACAAAGTAGGGACTTTGTATCTTTGTTCACTGCTGTACTGTCTAGAATTGTCTATTACAGCCTGTAGGCTAACTATGGTCCAGTGCCTGTTTTCCTAAATAAAGTTTTATTGAAACACGGCCCCTTTATTTGTGTGTATGTTGCCTGTGGCTGTTTTTGCACTACAATCAGGGCCAAGAGAGACTGCCTTATGGCCTGCAAAATCTAAGATATTTACTATCAGGCCCCTTATAGAAAATGTTTGCCAACCTGGTACAGGAAAGTATCTGGCATTTAGTATATGCTAGATAAATATTCTTTAATTTATTCAACAGTGTGGAGGGGCAAAATTAGCACTCAAAAATGATAAATGTTATATGTGGTTTAATTTCATTTGAGTGTGGCAAGATCAGAGAATCAAATCCCTAGAAATTCATAGAGTAAAATATTCATCCAAATGCATTAAAGTCATTTGTTAAGGTTGCAAATAGAAAAAAGTGGCTTTTTTTTTTTGCCTTTATTTTTATTTTTATTTTTTCTTTTGTAGTAAGAAAGGAGAATGGTTGGAAAGCAGAGGCTTCATTTCCTAGCTCTTTTCTTACCCCTGTAATTTTTGTGCTTGTTTCCAAGTTTTGGTTAACACCAATCATAATAACTTCCCCTACTTAGTAAGTGGGGTTCTTCAATTGTTATGTAAAGGGTGAATTTCCTTAGGACACCAGTTCAGGCCTCTGGCCTCTCCCTGAGCTTTGGGATCTAGTTCCTCATCGTCTAGCAACTCAAAAGGGATTCTGTTGGGAAGTTATGCACACCATCATTACTCTGAAATTGATTTTTAAATTGTCCATTAGTGTATTCATAAGGGAACATCTGCTTTTTTTTTGCTATGAGCAAAATTGTGAAGTTGGAGAACTTCATTAAGAGAACTCTGGCTTTTCCTTTTTTTGTTCAACTTTTAAGGCAGGAGTTCTTGACCTTTTTGATATATGCACCCTTTGCAATCTGTTAAGTTTTATAGATGCTCCTCAGAATGAAATTTGTAAGAGTAAAAGGAAGAAGAGAAAGAAAACCATAAACTACCAAATAAGTGAATTATACTGCAATTGTAGTAACAGACATAAAAGTTTTTAAGTGAAAATTTAAAAACAATAAATTGTTGATATAATAACGTAATTATCAGATATAGTGTATATAATAACAATTACGATCTCTAAGTCATGCAGAAAGTAATTTTTTAAAGATACTTTTAACAACTGTCATGTGATATAAAATATCAAAAATATCAGAGGTAATTGCCACTGCCACAGTTATTGTCTGGATGTGCAGTTAAAGTAGATACTAAGTGTCAATTATGGTGACTAAAGAAAGATGGATATAATTTGTCTCCTGTATTCTTTCATGGACTTTTCTACTTCAAGTATTAAATTTACTTGTGTACTCTCTAGCCTGTTCCTTCTGCCACACTTCATCAATTTAACCTTACGGAAAACTTACCACACTTCATCAATTTAACCTTAGGAAAAATTTAAATTCATACATTTTTATCCCCCCAAAGAGATACCTTTGAAACTATACCTTTCGATCATAAGGGAGACTTTATTTTCCTTTTTAAGAAATTTCTAAAGCCCCAGATAATCACATACTGAAGTACTAGTGCCTGAAATCTTAGCACAGGTGTACAAAGGATTCTACTTATGCATATAATTAGCCGGATATGCATTAGTCAATTTGGTACAACCAGGGTACACTGTGAAAGCTGGTGAGATGCATGAAGAGTTGCAAAATTTGCAATTAATCTGTTAGGCAGCAGCAAGCTACAATTAGCCCTGTGCAAAATAATTCATGCAGCATTATGGGAATTTGTCTTTCGCATTGCCTGGCTCTCTTGCTTTTATGTGCATTATTACTAAGAAGTTGTACTAATGGAGTATTGTATTATTATTGTTGATAAAATAGTAATGATATTTTGCAGTCACTGTGCATCTTTCTTTGTTCCCTGGCTTTGTTTGCACAGGAAATTAAAGGCACAATTGCCATTTAGTGCTTTTCCACCTCTGCAGTAACAAATCAGCAGGAAAGCACAAGCTCAGAATTATCAATGAGCAGATGCTAACAGGTTATGAAACTATGCAAATCATGGTGCACTGGGATAAATGAGCAACACTTGCTGTTCTGTCCACTTAGACATAGGGGGCAAAACTCAGTAAGGGAAGTTAGGGAAAATGTTGAAAATAGAAAGGATGAAAAGTCTATTATATTTTTCTTCTCTAAACTGAGCCACTCCTGGCACAGAAGAAGTGACAAATTTACAAACTCGTGTTTCACTTCTCCAATAGAATTTTCCTCCCTTTCCTTCTTGCTGACAGACACCTGCTTTCCTCCCTCCCATAAAATGAGATGTTAGGCACATAAACTTGCACTGGTCCGTGAGATATAAGGGAACACGGGGCTGAGATAATCCCGACTGATATCAATCCTGGAAGCCCAAACAAACAGAATGTACTCTGAAGCAATTTTGTATAAGGTGACGTAGATCTTCTCTTGGCTTTCTTCTACTTCTCACATATTATGATTCTAATATAATCTTACAAAATAATAATAAAAGGCAGAAAGCTGGAGTGGAGTGATTGATCACAGCAGTGGGTGAACATGAAGAATTCCTAAGTGCCACACTTCCAGATAGAGATGGTGAACGCAGAAATGGAAAAGCTATCACCTGCCCCTAAAGGCTCACAGTGTGGTAAAGAGACAAAAAGTGGCCTGTATATGCAGAAACCTGTTCAGTGAGCACCTTGAAAGAGATAAGTACTGGGTGCTAATGCAACAAAGAAGTTTGCAGAAGGCTTCCAGGAGGGCATGGTACCTGGCATGAGTTGTCATGAACTAGAAGGTTCTACACAAAGGGAAGAGGCACAGGGGTTTTCTGTGTAGGGAAAACAAGAGGAAGGTGAGTGAGACGAGGCACATTAAGGGACTTATCAATGTATACGGCCTCTGTAGTCTAAAAATTGTACAAGAGAACACCTGTCCCTCATAGTACAACTATGGGGCCATCGGGGCTGGATGTTCTGTGTGTAATAAACTCTCGCCACTGATCCTCACATTTCCTATCAGTATCTATCCAACCATCCACCTGTCTAGCCATCTATCTGTCTTTCTATCCATAAACTTAGCAATAAACATCATGCTACATTATGCTAAAAAAGAATGAGTGATCTGGAAGATAAATTTGAAGAAAGTACCATGTTGCCACATAGAGAGCTATGTCAAAGTTTAAGAGAGGTGAAGGACAGAGAGGATTAAGTAAGGTCTAAGATTAATCCTTAATTTTGTAACCTGAAACTTTGCTGAATTTACTATCAATTCCAGAACTTTCTTGGTGGAGTCTCTGGGATTTTCTAGATTTAACATCATCATGTCATCAGCAAAAAGTGGGAGCTTGACCTCCTCTATCCCAGTTTGGATGCCCTTTATTTCTTTCTCTTGTCTGGTTGCTCTGGTTAGGACTTCCAGTAGATACTGAGTAGAAGTGGTGGCAGTGGGCACCCTTGTCTTGCTCTGGTTCTCAGTGGGAATGCTTTCAACTTTTTCCCATTCAGTATGATGTTGGCTATGGGTTTGTCATGTACCACTTTTACAAGTTTGAATATGATGTTCCTCCTATGCCTAGTTTGTTGAGGGCTTTTATCATGAAAAAGTGTTGGATTTTGTCAAAAACTTTTTCTGTATTTATGGAGATGATCATAGGGTCTTTGTTTTTGCTTCTTTTACCAAACTGCCCAAAGTAATTTACAGATTCAATGCAATCCCCATCAAAATAGCAATATCCTATTTCACAGATTGAGAAAAACAAATTATATGCTTTTTTTGGAACCAAAAAAGAATCCAAATGGCCAAACCAATATTAAGCAAAAAAGAACAAATCTGGAGGCATCACATTACTGAATTCAAACTATACCATGGTATAGTTTGGCTCTATGGTAACCAAAACAGCATGGTATGGGCACAAAAATAGAGACATAGACCAGTGGGCAGAACATGGAGCCCAGATATGAAGCCATCTTTGACAAAGGAGGCACAAATCACACTGAGGAAAAGAGCCCTATTCAATAAATGGTGCTGTCACAAAAATTTATTCAAGATCAATAAATGTGAGGCATGAAACAATAATAATTTAGGAAGAAAATGTAGGAAAAACTCTTCCAGATATCAGCCTAGACCAAGAATTTATGACTAAGACCCCAAAGGTTATAGCAACAACAAAAATAAATAAATGGGACTTGATTAAATTTTAAAGCTTCTGTACATGAAACAAAATAATTAACAGGGCAAATAGACAACCTACAGAATGAGAGAAAATACTTTCAAACTATACAACTGATAAAGGGGTAATATCCAGAATCTACCAAAAACTCAACTCAGAAGAAAAGAGTAAGGAACCCCATTAAAAAGTGGGCAAAAGACATGAATAAAAATAGACAAATGCACTAAAACACAAAAAAACCCTCCATGGCACTAATCATCAGGGAATCGCAAACTAAAACCTCAGTCAGATATCACTCTACCCTTGTTAGGATGGCTATTTTAAAAATTGCTGCTTTATTTATGTGTTTATTTATTTTACTTGTAAGTTTTCAGGTTACTATGAGTGCACACATGATTAGATTACATTATTTGCATTTGTAAAATAAAGTCCAGAGTGTGCCGTAAACTTGTATATTGTACCAAGAGGTGGGTACTTACTGAACCCCTGCATCTTCTTGGATTTAATTGTTTTTCTCTCCTATGGACCTGTAGTTGATCTACTGTTTCCATATTAGTACTGAATACATGAGATACTCGCTTTTCCATTCTCAAGAAACTTTACTTAGGATAATGTTCTACAGATCCATCCAGGTAAACAAAAATGATGGAAAGTCTCCGTGGAATATCACCTGACATTAGTGAGAGTAGCCCACATCACAAGGTCCTCAAACTGCTGATAATGGTAAGGGGTACAGAGAAAAGGGTACATTTATACCCTTTTGGTGGGACTGCAAGCTAATACAGCCTTTCTAGAAAGAACTGAAAGTAGACCTTCCATTTGATCCCACAATCTCATTATTAGGTATCAACTCAGAAGAAAAAAAATTATTTTACCATATGGAAATTTGCATGTGGATGTAGCAGCTCAATTCACCATTGCAAACATGTGGAAATGACCCAAGTGTGTGTTGACCCATGGAGTTATAAATTATGGTATGTGCATAGCATGGAATACTGTTTAGCTATAAAAAAGATAGATGGCTTTTATTAAAAAGTCCAGAAACACTAAATGCTGGTGTAGATTCAGAGACAAAGAAATGTTTATACATTGTTGGTGGGACTGCAAATTAGTACAATCTCTATAGCAAACAGTATGGAGATTCCTCAAAAAATTAAGAGTAGACCTACCACTTGATGCAGCAATCCCACTACTGAGTATCTACTCAAAGGAAAAGTTGTCCTTTTAGCGAAAAGACACCTTCAGTTGAATGTTTATTGCAGCACAATTGCTAAAACGTGGAATCAATCCAAGTGCCCATCAATTCACAAGTGGATTAATGAAGTGTGGTGTATATACTATGGAGTACTACTCAGCCTTAAAAAGAAATGAATTAACATATTTTTCAGCAATTTGGATGGAACTGGGGGCCATTAGTCTAAGTGAAGTATCTCAAGAACAGGAAAACAAGCACTACATGTATTCACTAATGATGTGGAACTTCGTGGGAAAACATGAGCTCAGAAAGAAGAAAAAAATCGTTAGAAATCAAGGAGGGGGAGGGGCAAGTTGAGGGGCCAAAAGCTAGCCACCAGGTACTGTGAACACTATTCTAGTGATGGGCATGCTCCTAGCCCCAACTAAAGTGTTCTAAAATCTATCCATGTAACAGAAACATTTGTAAACCTTTAATATCTTGAAATAAAATAAAATAAATCCTATAAAAATATCAGAAAGAGAAAACAAAGGAAAGAGGCACTGTTTGAAGCAATAATGCAAGAGAATTCTCTATGATTATTGAAAAGCCCATCTTCAGATTCAGAAAGACCAATAAACCCCAAGCAGGATGTATGAAAAGTAATCTACATCTAGATACATGATAGTGAAATGAAAAATAGTGTAGACCAGAAATCCACCTTTCAGAAAGAAAAAGACAAATTATCTAAAAAGGAATGATGATATGATTGAGAGGTACTTTATCTACAGCATAACCGGCAAAGAGAAAGGAACATTTCTTAATTCACAATTATCCAATAAAGCTATATTTTTTCCCAGAATGAAGACAAAATGAACACATTTAGTTAACAGCAACAAAAGTACCTGAGGGAATTTAACACTGGCAGAATCTTATGAGGGAAACTCTTATGGCAGCGAGACTCAGAACACAGGCTCATCCAGGACAAGAGCTCGCTCCACAGTGTGAATCAGCTGCTTCCCTCATTGAAAAAGTCTTGCTGTGAAGTCTTGTCACTGCAATAACCAGAGATGCCAATGATGCAGCCTATCTGCATATGGACCTAGTTTCCTTATCAGATTAGGAACAGTAGGTAACAGTTTGCAGACCAGTGCTAAGATATAGACCACACATTGACTATCAAGGGGGGGAAACAGTTCCAAGGAAAGGGTTGAGGTGTGGAAGTAATGACAGGGGAAAGAAAAAAATCAAACTTTGATTTTCAGCAAATTTGTATGCTGAAAAAAAAATCAAACTTTGAAAGTAGAAACAAAAGTATAGTCATGAGGAATGGGAGATCAGTCTTAAAGCATTGTAATGTGTTTAAATTGTAAACATATCAATTATCCTTTACACCTTTTAAAGGTAAATATGCATGCTACATTTCTAGGGATACCAAAAATATAAAAATAATACCATTCAAACTCGTAGAGAAGAAAATGGAATAAGGAACGCAAACAACAAAAACAGGAGAAACCACTCCAAATTAGAAAAAACAGGAGAAAAATGGAGAAATGCAGAAAAAGTAGCACAGAGTAAAGGAAAAAACAGTGTGGGAGAAATGAGTTCAAAAATATCAGCGATCAGAATATTAATCAAAATTCTTCTGTTGAAAGACATAAAACTTAAGAACAGAGGAAACTTAAAAGTCAAGAGAAGGAAAACATGGCATTGCACATTGAATATATAAACAAATTTTATTTGTTAATCACACCTCAATAGAGCTGGAAAAACATAATGATAAATGTAAGAAACATATCAGGCAAACACTAACTTATATTTATTTAGGAAACCCTATTAAAATGGTAATATATACAACTAGTGCAGCTGGTAGCTTGTAGCTGCCCTAACATCAGAGAAAATATAAGAGGTAAAACATTTTAAATAAAAAATGTAATTCTATTTGACAGATTGCTTCACTAAGAAGATACCACAATTTTAATTACATCCACCCAAGACTGTAATTTCAAAATATGGAACACATAAATATGCACAGACAAACATTCCTTAGGAGGTTAATGACAAACCCAGCATTAGCTGGAGATGTGCTAATGATGGGTAGTGGACAAAGCTAAGGGAAACAGGCTATGTATCAGTCGTGCGTGTGCACCAAAATGAACCCAGTGTTTCAGACTATCAGAGGTCAAGAAGCAGCACCATCTCAGGTGTGGCCACCTTACAATTCCCACCGGCCATTAACTGTATAGTCCTACCTTGGTGGCTGGCTCAGCCAGGCCCTGATGCCCCAAATCCTCACCACCTTTCATTTGACTTTTTCAAATGTTATGTAATTTCAAAGCCAATGTCAAATTCCACTTCTTTTATGCAGTCCTCCCCTCAGATCTCTGCCTTTGCTGAACCCGAGTACCATAGACTTATACACACCCCCCTCCTACTTTGCTTAGCTTCAGTCTTTGAGCCAAATTACAGGGCAAGATTCATGTTTATCTCTTTGCTTGTATCATCTGGGCAGAAAGGCTGGTTGAATAATTCATTGCTGGATTGCTAGAGACACCAACACGAATTAGATCAGATCTCTTGGATTCTTGTAGCTTGGAAGTTCAATGATTACATGACAAAGGATCTGAATTTTAAGAAGGTGAATGTTGAAATTGATTTTGAAATAATTTAATTCTATAGCTATTTCTTAAACTCTAATATACCTGCTGAGTTATAGGATGTTATGTTGTTTGTGAAAATTGATAGTCTATTTATGCATGTTTACCAGGTAAGAACCATTACGAACGTCTACTGAGAATACATTTGTCTCCATTCCTCCCAACTTCTTATTTAGTCTTGTAAATCATGTCACAATCAACTTCAAAGTCCCTTCTCTCAATTGATCCAGACTTATGGTAATGAACAGAGAATTGTAAAGAGTTGGGAAATAGTTTCTCTTCTTATATAAAAAAGTTTTTACTTTTTCTTATTTAAAAAAAGGCACCTTTGCCTTGTATTCTCTCTCTCTCTCACACACACACACATGCTGTGGGGTAGCCGCATAAGAATTGTGGACATTTTGCCATAAAGCAACCAAAGATAATACAGAAGAAAACATAATATGTCAATTAGATGACAGAAGGAAGGAACAATAAGAAAAATGTCTTTGAGCTGCTGCCTAATAGGGCTGCACAGATATTGCTGCAATAAAAAATAAATGAGCCCATTGGGAGCTGTTGACATGTAGAACAATAATAATGTCCCAACTACCTTGAAATCTTGTTTGAAATGAAGACTCCTGGAGGAAAGGAATCGAGAGCATAATTTAGCCTTTTAAAAACACAGCAGCTCTATGTAAATGTGGTAAAATCATTTCAACATCCACCTGTCTTCTCTCCACTACTCCCTGGTGCTAATCTCATCTCCTCTGATGGCCACCAAGTGCTAAGTTAGACATCTCTCTGCCCATGACCTTTTAGTTAGCAACAAAGAGCTGGACTAGGCAGGACCCAGGGTCCTCCCACAACCAACTAAATCCTTACCAAAACCCTTCCTTCCCTCTCTACTTCCCTCCCTCCCTCTATCCACCCATCTCTCCATCCATCAATCCCTCCCTCTCTCTCCCTCCCTCCATCCATCCTTCCCTCCCTCCCTCCCTCCCTTCCTCTCTCTATCCAGGCCTCCACCCCTCCCTCCCTCCCTCCCTCCTTCCCTCCATCCACCCCTCCCTCCCTCCATCCACCCCTCCCTCCCTCCCTCCCTCCCTCCCTCCATCCACCCCTCCCTCCCTTCATCCCTCCCTCCCTCCATGAGTTATCTATCTGAATCCCAAGCTGCCTAGCATATATATTTCTGTGTACAGTGGCCTCCTTGTTATTACACCACTCACATTGGGAAGGGAGAAAGGTAAAGGGGCATTTTGTAGTTTTTATCTTCTCCCTTTGCCAATCTAGGAAGTAATAACTAACAAAACACATTGGGGGATTTAATTGGCCACTGTTCCTAATGGTCCCATTCTGACTTTAGATGACACTGCTTAATTGATGGGGACTTTCCTGAGCGGATGTTGGAAGCTTTCCTATATTTCAAATTATGCCCTATAGATGACCCTGTCCTTGGTCTTTCTGTGTGTGCTGGAGCCTCCTGCCCTTGCGCAGAGGAGGGTAGTAAAGGGAAATCTAGGACGAGCACCAGACAAGAAGCCTGAATCCCAGGGCTCTGGTTTCGACTGTGAATGCCGTGACCTAGACAGAGCACGTTTATCCTCCCTCATTTTTTGTTTTCTCACCTGTAAAATGGTGCAAACAACCCTTACTCTTTTTAACTCACAGGGCTAGGATATCAAGTGAAATTTCCCATGGGTCAGGTCTTGCAACCTATGAAGTGTGGTGCAGATGTGCTCCTGGGCAAGCACACGGATGTGCATAGGGAACATGACAGAACCAAGAGGAGGACACAGCAGGCAAAGGCCCACACACCTGCTGCCACAGACACGTTTCCCTCCTCCCTCTCCCTCCTCCCTCTCCCCCCTTCTCTCTCACAACACAAATACACACGTCCTCGTACCACCTTCACACACTTCCAGACTCCATATCCACCCATCTGTCTCTTGGTGTCTCCTCTCCAGACATCCAGTCTTCCCTCTGACCTTGTGGTGCTCCACCTGTGGGCTGGGGTCTCCAGTACCTACAGGGGCTGCGCCTCCAGTGAGAGTTCACTGTTACCACACCACTGGGGGTGAGGACCCAGGACGATATTAATGGCAACACTATTCACTCACCCACAAGAAAGAGTCTTCGTTTCCTGCTAACCACATGCAGAAGAATAATTTAACAGTCTCAAAGCTGTTTATGTCCAATGCCGACATACTTAGTGGTTACCCTGATGGCCTTTCCCTAGTAACACAGGCGTGCCGAGCAGAAAAAGTTCAGGCACAACAGCCAGGTTGTCACGACAGAGCTCATTTACAGAAAAAAGACAAAGAAAGTGAGTCTTTAAGTTTGTTTTTAGTCTAGATTATTTTTTATTTGTTTATTGTAAACAAATCATGTTTGCTCATGGTAGCCCCTGCCAGGATAAACAGCTCGCACTGTTCAAACAGCAAAGAGATAATCACCTGTGAGCAAAGAAGCGTCAGTGGAAAAGTCAGATACAGATTTCAGGCAGCTACTGTCACAGGATTTTATTCTTGGATTCTTGAGGGCTTCTTCACTTAAAGATAATCCAGAAATAATTAATTTAGGGCTTAGATACACTTAAAGAACATTTCTATGATTACACAGCAAAGCTCTTTAATGCTAATTACACAAAATTTATTTGTAAGTTTACTTACCAGAGGATTTGTAGTTTAGCATTATGTTGATTTTTAGTATAATCAGAATTAACTATACTAGAATTTGTTCCAGTTTATTAAATACCTGAATCCTTCCTCCCTCTTTCCCTCCTCCCTCCTCACTTCCCTCCTCCCCTCTATCCTCCCTCCTCTCCTCCCTTCCCTCCTCCCTTCCCTCCTCCCTCCCTCCTTCTCTTCCTCCTCCCCTCCTTTCCCCCTCCTC
>NW_003852448.1:5460873-5466573 GCF_000181295.1 Otolemur garnettii
CCCCCTCCTCCCCTCCCCTCCCTCCTTCTCTCCCTCCTCCCTCCCCCCTCCTCCCTTCCTCACTGTGATTTGTTCCCTTAGTCAGTGACATGCTATTGAGCAGGGCCATGTACCTGCCATGTCCCTGGACATGCAAGATCACATTCTACCAACCTCAGTAAGGATATAAAGCTACGTGAGCACCTGGGGTGAGAGCAGCTTCCTGAAGTGTGGCTAAGGGTCAGTCAGAGCAAATGAGAGCAGGAGAAGGCAGCCACTCAGAGGGCAGCTATGCAGCACAAAAGCCCAGGCCTGGCAAAGAGAAGGCAGAGAAGGTTGTGCTGGAGCCTCCCTCCACTCCAGTGATGTGAGGATTCCAGGGAGCGTCCACAGAGGTCTGCAGGTGGAGCCCTGCAGGGACTAGGTTCCCATGCTGGATTCTCTCCTGAGAGCAGTGAACTGGGCGGGGTTAGGGACTGCTTTGTGTTTTAACACAAGAACAGTACAACATGGGAGAGTTGAAATAAGGCAAATGACGGTGGTTTCCTGAGCCAAGATGCTGAGAGGGAGCAGGATATTAGAAAAAAATAATTAGAGAAAATTGTAAATGGTGGTATGAATCATCAGGCCTCAGAGATTAGAGACAGAGAGAAAGAGAAAAGAGAATCAAAAATGACTTGGGCTATGGCCTAGTCCGCAGGGCAGTCGCTGAGCAAGGCAGCGGCAGGGAGCCGAGGCAGTCAGGTGTGGGCCGGGCAGCTTTGAGATGCTGTTGGGATCTTTCCTCCTTTTTAAACCAACAGTCGATTTTGTTTCAGTGTTACCACCCCCGCCCCACCTATGTTAATGCAACTTCTCAGACAAGTATTATCTCATGCATAAATAAGTGAGGCTATATCTCTAAAAGCTCAAAGATCGAGGCTACAGAACATAAGAATTCTTTAAAAAACATTATATTATTAAACATCGCATTATCACATTTAAACAAAATAGCAAGAATTCCTTTATACCATGATTCTCAACCTTCCTAATGCCGCTACCCTTTAATATAGTTCTTATGGGGTTGTGACCACAGGTTGAGAACCGGTGCTTTCCACCATCAGCTATCCAGATGGAATTTGCTCTTCTTCCTGCTTTTCTCTGTGACTTGTTAGTGTCAGTCAGACTAAGTAAGCTCCACGCCTCGCAGCGGGGTGGTCTGTCTCCTGAGGCTGCAGATTCTTCTCTGCTCTTTACTTTCTTCTGTGTGACTTCTGATGAAGAGACTGGGCCACTTGTCCTGCCCACCATCTGGAACCTGCTGACCACACAGGATGTGTCCGGGAATTTGCTTCTGCCCCCTGAGTTTCCTGGAGAAGGGCAGGGACATCAAGTGGGTTGATGGCATTCAGGGTGGGGTTGATTTTTCTGCCCATGTGATGTAACTTCATATGTGCTACAACATGTGTGATTGTCTCCATGAGGGTGAGGTTCCCATGGGTGGGTTCCTCAATTCATTAGGGATCGTAAAATGGAAATATTGCAATTTGTCACCCTTCCTCACTGATTAACTGGAATACATGTGTAAGGAGAAACATCTCTCCACGGACCTCGTGGCTACAGGTCACAGAGAAAAGGCAGGGCCACTGGGCGGTTTTGTCCTTGATTAACTAGTGTCTGAAATACTGAATTAGTGCCTTTATGTCATACAAATGTGGCTCAGAGAAAGTCATATTTTTTTACATAGTATCAGTCAGAATTTGTAGGTTGAAACATATTTTGTGTTTCAGCCTTGACAGTTACTCTGCCGTGGTGTCCGTGGAGTGGCCGCAGAGCCTTGGTCATCCTCCCAGCAGTCCATGGAGCAGCCACAGAGCCTTGGTCACCCTCCCAGCATTTCAGTAACAGGAGATGCTGCAGGCTCACTGTACTTGTTCTGCACGTGGTTTACTCCAAAGAGCCCCAGTCGTGCTCCCTGGGAGACTGTTGTTTGGAGACCAAATTCTGGGCAGGACGGGTGGTCTTTGCTCTGGGATGTGACACATTTCCAGGCGTTTTCTGCAGACAGAACTAGGAATTTTTTTAGAGTTTACATTGGTACTTCCAGTTCTAAGTCAGTGCTACACACAGTGTTGCTTTTGTCTTTGTTTTGTTTTTCCTACATTACCTGGTTAATTTTCTATCTTAATCTCCTTCCTCCCATGCTGAGAATCCCATTATAAATGACACCAACAAAAGAATTCTTTCCATGGCTCCACAACTTGGAATTACCCACCACGACCACCTACCCCTGGCAATATGATTCTTAAAAACAGATTTTTTTTTTTAAGTTCATTTTGTCCTTAGGTCTTCTGCTGCTTGGCATAGCTCCTTTCTGTCAGGTGGACACACGCCTACATTCACTGGTAGTCTTTCACTTATGATTTGTAAGTATACTTTCAAAAAATCTGAATTTTGTTTTTATAATTATGAAAAATATTAACATGGTCCCAAAGTCAGCTCTACAAATCCAGCTTTGTTCTGCACACAGGGTCCCTTCCTTCCTCCTACAAGCCATCGTTTTCACGCCCATGCTTTGCCCGTCTGTGTTACACGAGCAGACACATGTGTGAGGTACACACCCCACGCCTCTCAGAGGAACACTAGCACTCCATACACACTTTTCTCACCATACTCTTTTTCATTTAACATTAAGCCTACGGATCACTCCTTAGAAGTTTATGGAGGGATCTCCAGGAGGATTTCTGGCAGCAGGATGTGGTTTTGAAGACCCAGTAGAGAAAATCTCCAGGCTACGACACATGTGGGTCTGAGCTATAGAGAGAGGTCTGAACTGGTGGCACATTCCTGAGACACCTTATTTTCTGTCCCTGGTGCCACTCAGTCCGTGTGAGAGGCAAGGGAGAAAGGGAACAGGAAAGGGAACCGACAACTCACGCCATGTCCGTGGTGAACCCCAAGGAAGAACCCAAGGAAGTCTGGCTGACGGGAGCAGCAACAGGAGAGCATTTCAAGAGGGAGAGAATGGCCCCAGAGACAGAAGGCTGCTGGGATCCCAGGTGCACAGGACTGTGAGTGACGGTGGCTGTGAGTGGTGCTCTGCAGATGCCAGTCAGCTCCAGGCCTTCGTGGGTACTGCCGAGCCGTGTCCTCAGCCCTTCACATCTAGGTTGGAGCCATGTGGCCCTCTGGCTGATGGCTTGTGGGCTGAGATGCTGTGTCCCACTCCATGCCACGTCCACTCCATGCCACGCCCCACAGCCTTCTCCCATGCAGTATACCCCGTCCTCCGTGTGCCCCAGTCTGGGCTGATGGGGACGGTGGGTGATGGACACAGCAGCTCCAGGAGGTGGGACCCAGCCTGGGGCCCCTATTGCCTGGAGCAGAGATTCCCCCCAGTGAGGTGAGGGGGGTATGGGAGAATTGAGAGAAGGAAAGGTATGAATTGCCTTCTCTGGAAAGTGGAATTGGAGCATTCTAGAACTGGTTGCCAGGGAAGAATGGTGTAAAATGGTCCCTTTTCTTAAGAAACAAATTATTTCCCCTCAGTTCATCTCCTCTGGTCCACCGTGGTCTCAGTGCCCCAGGAACACACGGAGGTCACAGGAAGGGATGTTCCAGGTGGTTTTTGCATCCTCAGGACAGACCCTGCCAACAACCATTGATGGCCAGAGTTTCTAAGTTGTTTATAGTTAACTGATAAAAACATCACATTTTAAATAACATTTAATTTGACTTCTGTATATTCTTGGTCCTTTGATCTGGGTTTTGAAATTCTTTTATTATCCTGTTAACTTTTACAGGGAATAGAAACATTTTATCCTGTATTAATTTTAAGTTCATAGAGTATCAGAGATTTTAAAAAAAAAAAGTATATTATCCCCACATTTTGCCCACTGCTGTCCTCAGAATCAGGAGTGGGGAGGAACCTGCCCTGAATCCAAACAAACCCCGGTTGGAGTCTTATCTCCTTGCCATAACTACGTTCCTGGGAGATTTGTTAATGACAAAGTACATGCTTAGCTAGACTAGGAGCTCCCTACTGCATGGGGGAAATCTCTTCCACGCAACTCTGTGACATTTTTCATGTTTCTCTGCCAGAGAATTGCCCGTCTTTTACCTCACCATAAGTGTAATTAGAATAATACTTCCTGAAATAATTTCGCATGGTTTCTTTCTGTATTTTCTTGTTTCTGCTTTCTCTATTTGGCCAGAGGAACTCATCTGCCTCAGGCAGATTTAGGATTGTTACACACCAAATGCAAAAACAGGCAAAAATACAGCGTTTGGCTTTTGACACCCAAGATGGGATCAGATAGTCTCAAAGCTGATTTGTTTTATTCATAGTGAGAAGAGAGTTTTAAAAGCCAGGTTTTAGGCAGAGAGAGAGAGAAGATAATTTAAAATCACAAAGCTTTGTTTGCTTGTTTTTTCCCATCAAGGGCCTCTGCAGAAAGCAGAGAGAGCAGAAAGGAGCAGCACAGTCCCTGAGAGCCGATTCCTAATTAGGAAACTTCAAATGCCAAGTCACCTTTCCTAGGTTCAAATTATCTTTAACTTTTACACATACATACACATTGTTTATGTTGAAATCTTTTAAAAACAAATCACAACACAGCAATACACAACTGCATCCAGACCTCCCGGGGATATCACACACACGGCCATAAGCTACCAAGCAACAGAAAAGGGGTCAGGCCACAGGCAGGGCTTTCTGTGCTGGGAAATCCAGACACAGCCAAGCAAGGGAGGAGTCTGGTCTTAAATTGAAAATTATTCGTCGGAATGCCTTGCTTAACCTCTGCATCTGGCCCCTTCTTTGTGACATCCCTCATATTAACTACCTCTTATTTTTTCGTTTCTTTTCTTTCTTTTTTTTTTTTTTTTTTTTTATAATGCCACTCTATTGCCTTTGGTAGAGTGCTGGGCCGTCACAGCTCACAGCAACCTCCAACTCCTGGGCGATTTTCTTGCCTCAGTCTCCTGAGTAGCTGGGACTACAGGTGCCCACCACAACGCCCGGCTTTAACTACCTCTTATTTCTCAAACAATCTGCGCATCAGAATTCTGGACTTGGACCCAGCGCTGCCTTTCCATGGGGAGTGTGCCGGCACCGCGATGTGGACGCCTTCCAAATCTACTGCGCTCATCGAGAGAGGAACACGCAATCGCTATTGGGCACAGTCACCCACGAGACATAAAACCCCATGTTTTTCACTCAGGTCCCCAAGGATATGAACTTTCATAATTCCTCATTTTGAGTTAAATACTGCCCTCTTCAGGTATTCTTAACAGTCATGAGGGGCAGGGTGGGGGACGCAGGAGTCTAGGGTCAGGGCAGGGCTGGGGCTCTGGAGTGGTGGGGCCCAGAAGGTCACCGGTCCTGAGGGTCAGAGTGTCGGCGATTGTCTCTCTCTCTCCTAGTTATCTCAAGGCTTGTCTGTTGTTCTCCAGTCTCTCTTTGTCCTGCAGAGATTTTGGTCTTTTCTTTTATCGGCCTTGGCCGTATCTGAAGCTGTGGGCTGGAAGGCGACCCTGTCAGGTGTGAACCGACCTTATCTGATTCTGCTCCCGCCAACTTGCAAACCCAGCGCTTATTGGCGACTTCACTGCTGAGTCTTCTGTTTGGTCATTTTTACAGGACAGTGGAAAGACCTCGGTTAGAGTTCACGTCTGCGCGCCCCTGTCAGTTCCCTGATGAGTAAGGTTCCCCAACTGCTCTGCTCCACTCTCCCTCCCTCC
>NW_003852448.1:5467194-5490807 GCF_000181295.1 Otolemur garnettii
TCTCCTGCCTCAGCCTCCCAAGTAGCTGGGACCACAGGTGCCTGCCACAACACCTGGCTATTTTTTTGGTTGCATTCGTCATTGTTGTGGGTGGATTCGAGCTCGCCACCTTAGGTGTATGTGGCTGGCGCCTTAGCCACTTGAGCCACAGGTGCAGAGCCCAGACACATTCTTTTAAGTTATCTATTACTAAAAATAGTAGCCATAAAGAAGCAGACTGTTAACTCCCTAGCCCACTTCTTGATAGACATGGAAACTGCTGTGAGGGAAAAGGCTGATTGTTTCCTGCTCTTTGCAGCAGCCTCAGGCATCTGGAGGCAGCAATTTCATCTTGCAAAACCACAATGTGGAGGTCCTTGAGACATACCAGTGACACACCTACACGCCCTGGCCTCCTGGCCTGAGCACAGGAATTTTACCTCCTTTGTGCAAGGTCAGATGGAGTTCTGCCTCAGTTTCTCCTGAATTGTGCCAGGCAAGATTTGTACATGCTCACTCTCAGAAATGGCAGAGGCAAAGACATTTAGGCTTTTTGCTTATATTGGTAATGCCTTGATAAAGGTATCTGCTAAATGCTCCACACTGGGGTCCTAGTTCTTCCCAATCATTTCCACTGAGGCTGCTGAATCGGAGACAGGGAATCTGCTTCCTAAGCCCTTGCAAGCAGGAAATTTTAGTAAGTGTCTGACAGGCACAGCACCTACTGTATTAGAATTCTTCCCTCACGCTGCCCAGTCATGATGTCACTGTACATTACCTCTCTCCCCCCTCCTCTCTCTCTCCCCACTTCCCCCTTCCTTTTCCTTCTGCCAAGATCACGCCCAGTTCTAATTTCTCTATTAGCCAGTTAGGCTGGATAACGTTGGCAAGCAGTGATCTCCAGTCTCAATGGCTTAGTACAATAAAGGCATATTTGGCATTCGTGGAATTTCCAGTAGCTGTTCCTGGTCAATCCTGTTTGCCCCTCTTCCTAAGTAGGAGAATCACAGGTCCAGGCTCCCTCACTCTTGTGATGGATCCTCTGGCCTTTGGAGCTCAGAGTCCCATAGTGGACCCTGTGTGGGCAGCTGTCCAACAGGTGAAGAGGGAAAATTAAATTTTACAAATCCTGTGTATTTCTTTTTTCAATATCTTCCAGATGAGTGATGCCTCTTCTAGTAATGAGCTGAATATTCATCGGTTGATACTCTTAAAATACTGGATGTTACTGGGAGAAGAAGCATATAAGTTAATTATCATCTTTAATTGATTAGGAGAAGGATGTGACCGAACAAGACTGGCACCTCCGCAAAGCACGTGTGTGTGGAGGGCGGTGAGAAGGAATTCAAGAGGTTGGGGGAAAAAAAGGAAGAATGAACTTGAAGTCAAAGACAAATTTAACTTGTTTCGACTTTTCTTCCAGAAAAGTAGTTATGATTGCAGAGGTATATGAAAATAAAGGCAAGAGTTGATAATAGTTGAAAATTCTTTGAGAATTTTCTATTAGCATTAAATTGCTAACTTAAATACTAATGAAAAGTCCCAGGTGGTATGTATAGAAATATGGCATAAAAGCAGGCATGCTTAGTATGCAGCGAAAGTGGAACATGATAAATATATGTTTAATTCAGGAAATTTATCACATCAGCTGAACTAATAAAAAATCAGTGAAATAGTCCCCAACAACCAAGCAGGGTGGGATGGGGCATCTATCCCGTGAGTCACGGTGTGGTCCTCTGATGAAGCCGTGCAAACTGCATCCTAAGCCTTCCCCATCTCTCGGCAACAGTGGTTGCAATAACAGAGTGTACACAACATATAGCCTCCCTGAGTTTCTATTTCGTGTGAAAATTGCATGTTCACCTATGTGAAGGAGAAGTGTATCTAAATATAACCTGGCCATTTTAGCCATAGGCCCACATTTACCTGCCTTGGGAATTTTCTCAAAGGAAAAAAGCAAAACTAAATAAATGAGATATGGGATTCATACTTTTAGGTAATTCATTTTTTAACTGATCTGGGTAAAGCATGATTTCCCATTGTTGTTACAGCTGCTGTTTGGTAACTCACGTTTGGCTCGGCCTCCCCAATGCTCACGCAGTGCCAAGTTCTCACCTCAGTGTTGACAGGGGCCCTGTGCGCTGTGGAGTTACTGAAGTCAGGTACCTGACGACTGAACAACCAGGCTCAGCGACCGTACTTCGCTCACACATGATGTAATCTCAGGGGTGAATCTCTTGTTAAAGAGTCTGTTTCAAAGCGACCCGAGGATGCCCAGCTGTGAAGGCTTCAGTGCACCGGGAACCTCATGTGAGACTATCTGCTCAGAAGGAGGAGGGACGGGTGCTGGTAAACAGACACCTTGTGGGCCGAGTCCCAGACCTCCCCTGCCACCTCCTGTGGCTGCCATTGAATGCATGCACAGGTGCACACACACGTGAAACGCGGGTGGACAACATCGCAGGACGGTTTGCACTTCAGGAGTGTCTGACGATGGTCCTTCCACGGGCCCTGAACAAATGTCTTTTCCTTCAAGAGTGGTCAGACAGTAAAAAGGCACATTGTCCCGACGTGTCTGCAGAACCAGCAGGAAGGACACAGCGTCTTGCACGTTCTCGCCACGTTATATATCCATTCTCATAAGAGGTATGACCACAGTATCTTGGCTTATTTTGTAGTCTTTATAAATGTCTCAGAAAGCAAAACAAACAAATTTATGCAGCCTAGAGTCCATTATATAATTGCTTACGTAACTGAGTTCTCTGGAGTTCTAAAGGAATATTTACTTATTATTTACATAAATCCGGTGGATCTTCTGACAGATTCATTTCTTTTCTTTACCTCAGCCTCGCCTTTTATAGCAATCAGACAATAAAGAAGAGATCACACCAGGAGTTACATCTAAATACTCACACTTGACCCCCTCTCATTCCATCTGTACATCTGAACAGTACCTACCTCCATAAATAAATAAGAAAAGATTCATTTCCTTTCCGTATCTTCATAATAAAAATGTAATCAGCAAGAAAATATACAGCAAAACTCAACAACATAAATTGTTTTCTTTCCTAATTTGGCCTTTGCTCTTCTTCCACAGCTAAGAAATCTACATCTGCACATTTACCAACATCAATTTGAAAACTACTTTATCTTCCTTAACTTAAGAAACGTCTTTGTGAAACCCCATCACAGTTAGCATTTTCTGACTCTTCTTAATCTTTCTCCATTTCTTTGTAGGGAATCCCCCTGGCATACTTTAGGAAGCTCGTGGAAGTATCTCTGTCCTCATGGAGTTACTACTGTGCCTGGGAGGTGGCAAACGTCAACCCCAATCTCCTGTTGCGGGAGCGGGGCTCACTGGTCCTTATGGAGTTACCGCCACGACTGGGGAGATGGGAAGTGTCAGCTCCAATCTCCTTCTGAGGGAGCAGGGCTGATTGACAGCACTGGGGTTTCCCTCTCTGTCTGCGTTTTTTCACGGACACGATGTCTCCTGTGGGTTGTTCCTAGAACATTAGTGAGCACAGTGGGAGTCTGAAGGGGAGAGCCCTCATTTTGGCAAAAGATGGGATTCTTCCAGTAGATGACTTTGGCTTGAAGACTCCCCATCAAGCTGGGCAGAGTTAGTACAGCCAGCTGTCCTGTAGCCTGAGACTCCCAGTGCCCAAAGGTCCTTCCTTTATGCCTTGCTCTCATGGTGCCAGGCCTGTCCTCTGACAGACCACCCCCTCCCGCAGCACCCCTCCTCCATGGGCCTCCACCACACCTGCTGTCATCTTGGTGCCCACTTCTCAGCTCACTTGAACTAACACAGGAGGTGAGAGCCTTGCTCTTAAAATCATTAAATCGGTATGGAAGGTTTCATGGCTAATGTGATGTGTCAACTTGGCTAGGCAGTGGTGCCCAGTTGTTTGATCAGACACTGTCTAGAGATATGATTTTAGATGTGATCAATGTTTAAATTACAGACTTTGAGTAAAGGAGAATTTTCTTCCATATGAGATGTTGGCCTCATTAAGAGCAAAGGCATGAAAGAAGAAGCATTTTCTCCTCAAAAGTTCATTAGAGAAATTCTGTCTGAGTTTCCAGTCCAGAAACTCAGGTTCTGAACTGCAAAATCAACTCTTGCCTGAATCCCTAGGCTGCCCTACAGATTTTAGACTTGCTGGCCTTCACAATTGTAAGCATGTGGGAACATATATTTATACCGTATGTATGGGTATATATATATATACACACAGTATACATATGTATGTATATATAATACATATATATGTAATATATAATGTAATATAAAAACACTTAACATATAATGATGTAATAATAAATACACAAACATACTGCATATATGTAACATAGAATATAATCATAATGGAATATAAAAATGTGTAATATAATATTTTATATGTGTGTGTGTATGTGTGTGTGAGGTCTGACAATTAAGTTCGTGAACTCGTCCTAGGGAAAGTGCTCACACCTCATTGCTGAATATCACTGCAGTCACCTTTAGAGTGCTCTTGCTGGGAAGCTATGCGCTGATTCCAGCACCCAGCCCACCCTTCAGAGCAAGTTTGGAAGCCTTTTTTGGAATGGCCATCAGAGCTGTTGTAGGAAGTCTGGCGATTAAGTTCGTGAAGTCTTCCAGGGAGGAGCGATTGACTCTTAGACCAGCAAGTGTGACCAAGCTCAAGTGTGAATGGGGTGACAGGAAGAAACAGTATTCCTGGAGCCTCCTGGGGTTGGAGCCAGGGGAGCAGGGCTTCCCAGAGGAGGAGAAGTGGGTGGTACCACTGCTGCCAGAAAAACCAGGCTGCAGAGGCCAGGAGGAGGGAGGAGGAAAATGCCCAGCCTGTGTGTGTGTGTGTGTGTGTGTGTGAGAGAGCTGTATGTGTGTGAGCTTGGTGCTGTGTGTGTGAGAGCTGGGTGCTGTGTGCATGCATGTGTGTAAGCTGTATATGTGTGTGCGTGATCTGTGTGTGTGAACTGTGTATGTGTGATCTGTGTGTGTGAGCAGTGTATGTATATGTGTGTGAACTGTATATGTGTGTGTGTGATCTGTGAGCTGGGTGCTGTGTGTGTGAGAGCTGTATATGTGTGTGTGAGCTGTGTATGTGTGTATGTGAGCTGTGTGTGTGTTTGTGTGAGCTGTGTGTGTGTTTGTGTGAGCTGTGTGTGTGTGAGCTGTGTATGTGTGTGAGCTGTATATGTGTGTGTGAGCTGTGTACGTGTGTGTGAGCTGTGTATGTGTGTGTGTGTGAGCTGGGTGCTGTGTGGGGTATGTGTGTGACCATTACTGCAGAAGTTATGCAATTCTTCTCTTTCTCTTGGTTCAGCACCACAGCGGGGAGAGAGAGACGGAGCCGGGGAAACACAGGGCCAGCCTGGGCTCCTGGCAAAGCACCTGTGAAGGGCTGGGAAGAGAGGCTGGAAGACTTTGTTTAGGTTTTGTTTTCATGAAATTCATTTGACTTACTTTAAGAAAGAAGTTATCTTTCAGAGCGGGGTGGGGGGGGGTGTATATTGACAGTGTTGCGGAAGTCAGGCCCTTTCTGCAGCACCTTCCCATCCCTGGAGGCCCCAGCCGCGCTCCTGAGATCCCAGGGGCAGCAGCAGCTGGACACTCGCAGGCGCCCCCTACTGGTCAGGACGGGCTCTCTCTTCCCGCACCGGCTCGAGCTCACCTGTTGGCGTCTCCTATTAGAGCCTCCGCTTTCATCCTCAAAGGATTATTCCACGTTTCCTCTATAGGTCTCTTAACTGGATGCCGGGCAGTGTATTTTTTTAAAAAAACATGTTCTGGTAAAAATTGATATTTACCATGGATAATTGAAATCTAGATACTTAGAAACGCTTAGCCGAGTAATGGTCTTGGAATTTATTCTCCTTAAATACCATATGCTTTTAAATTTGACATCTAAAATTTCTTATCATAAGTGTAGCTGCATAAACTCATTGAGTATTATAGATGTTCAAATATTGTAGCCATTCCAATATGTGAACTGCAGATTTGATTCATCAATTTATAGAAAATATCTGTCTTGTAACATAATTAAAAAGCCATTACTCATTGCCAAACTGAGATCAGTCAAATCAGACTTACTTATTGTCAGAAAAGGTCTGATTGTATGTTTTAAATTGAACAAATGCACAACTACAAGTCCCTGTGGATCTCAGTCCTCAGCTATAATTCTAAGATACAGAGTAAGAAGCTGCCCTTCCTTCTCTCCGGCTGGAGCTCTGCCTCTGCTCTCAGGGGACCCTGGGTGTGAGCAGTGCCTTCTGGAATTGTTCCTTTCATGTCTCGGGCGCTTTGATGCCCAAGGACAATGCATGGGATTAAGATGTAGCAGGAGTCAGAAGGATGCCCTACTTTTCAACTAAAGGATTCAAGCATATGTGAAAGGTCAGTTGGAAAAGAACTTGCGGAGTACAAATGGTTTCAGGAACATTAGCTTTAGCAAAGAGTAAAAAGAAATTTCCTTGGGACTTCTTGTATCCCGCCTCCCCCCAGGGACATCTACTGCCATTCCTGGGCTTGAAAATATGATCTTTAGTGGAAATCTAAGAAGACTGAGGCCTAACACACTCGTCTTGGGTGATTACAATGAGATCATATTTATACTTTAAATGATGGAAGGGACCCAGAAATGTAACAGATGAGAGAATGAGTAGACAAGGGCATTAAGCAGGCAGTATTTCTTATGTCCGAGAAACTAGAGGGAAAATGTGGATGTATTCAGCAGAGTCGTGAAAGACAAGAAAGAATCCAATCAAACCTCTAACAATAAAATCTAGAATGCTTGGCTTGAAGCGTCCAGTAGACGGGATTAACGGCAGATCAAACAGCACAGGAGAGGTGAGTGAACTGGAAGACACAGCAACACAAACCATCCAAAATAAAGCACAGAGAGGGGAAGAGACAGAAAAAACAAATGAGGAGATGATCAAAAGAGCTGTGAGACAACCTCAGTCAGCCTAACATACGTGCAATTAAAATCTCTGCAGTGCAAAGGAAACAGAAAAAAATCTGCAAGAAATTTAGTGGTTGAAATTTATCAAAATTTGGTTTTAAAAACTGTGGAAGTCTAATATGCTCAGTGAACTCCAAGCCTGAGACACAAGAAGAAAACTAGGCCATGGAACATCATAAGCAATTTGATTAAGATAAGAAATAAAGATAAGTTCTTTAAAGTATGAAGCTGAGTCACATTATGTACAGAACAGAGCTAAGAATAGAGATTTTTCTTGTTGTAAATAATGCAAACTTTAGATTAATAAAAAACAAACATGGTCAAACTAGAATTCTATACCCCTTGGAAATATATTCCAAAATTAAGGTAACTAGAGATTTTCAGATATACATAAGCTAAAATAATTGATTACCAACAGTACTGAACTATGGGAGGCAATAGAGTCAGGGAGACTGAATGGAAATCTGTATCTATACACAAGGGTACCAGCGGTGATAAGTACAATGAAGATGTAATATCCTATGCCCTTGTTATGTGAAACTCTTTAACAATAATTGAAGTTTAAAGCAAAAGTAATAGAGTTGAAACACATTCTTCTTAGTAAAGTATCACAAGAATGGAAAAGCAAATATCTGATATACTCAATACTAATATGAAACCAGCAGATGATCTAATATATGTCCAAGTAAGAGAAAAATTCAATTCAATTCAAGTTGGCAGGAGGGGAGGAGGAAGGGAGGAAGAACAGGGAAGGGGAGGGGATTGGTGGCTCCCACTTAATGGGCACAATGTATATGGCACCCTCCTGGGACAACTACAGGAGGGACTCCACTTAACAAATGCAAATATCGTAAGCTGGTTGTTTGTACCCTCACATCAACCGAAATTTAAAAAAGCAAAAGCAATAATAATGATGTATTCAGGAGTGTAAAATATAACAGCAGAAGTCAAACACAACTTCAATGGCACAATGGATGGGGGTACAAATAGAGAGATGCTGCTGTGGACAGCAAGACCTGAGTTGGTGCAGCATCACTTACAAAGAGACCGTGGCGGGTATGCCATGGACCTTACAGTGACTACTACACAAACACACCAGAGGTGAAGATGGGAGGGAATTATAGAGTCTGCTTCATCAATCTAGAAGCAGTCAAATAGACAGGGAAAAGGAAACAAAAACAGATGGAAAAAATAGAAAACAGATAAAGATGCTCTTCAACTCATGGTGGGGTTAGGTCCTAATAAAACATCACACATCGAAAATATCTTAAGTCAAAACCTACTGAACACCATGGCTCAGCCTAGGCTACCTTAAACATAATCAGAATGCTTACATCAACCTCAATGGGAGATCCTCCCTTACATCAATGGGTCAAAATCATTTAACAAAACCTGTTTTACAATCGAGTGTTGAACATCTCCCATGATTTGCTGGCTGCTTGGTCTCGTGATGGTGAGGCTGCCTGTGAGCTGTGGCTCGTGACCCACTCAGCATCAAAACAGGGCATCGTGTCACATGTCACTAGTGTGGGAAAATTCAAAATCTGAAGTATGTCTTCTACTGAATAAATATGGCTCTTATGCCATCATAAAGGCAAAAATTGTCTAAATTGAGCCATGGTAAGTCAAGGATCATCTATAGCAAAATGATTTATCTAAATTCAATCAAATAAATCATTTCATTAAATATAAATGTTCTGAACAACCCAGTTTCAAGGCAAAAGAGTATCAAATTGGACAAACAAGCAAGACTCAACAGCAAGCTGTTTATGGTAAGCCCACAGTAAACATAAAGATAACAATTGATTAAAAGTGAAAAATGGAACATACACAAAATGCCAAACCTAATGTTATTAAAAGAAAGCTGGAGTGGAAGTATTAAGATTTCAGATCAAACTGTATTATGAGGGATAAAGAAGAGTCAATTTATCAAAAGGATGTAAGAAAGTGAAACATTTCCATACTTAATATAATAAGTGACTTCAAATAAATGAAGAAAAACTACCCACTGACTCAGCCTCTGCCCTTCCTGCCTCGTCTTGGCTGGGCCTTCACTATCTCTCTCTTTGCATCTCCCCTTCTCCAGGATGACTGCTGCAGTTACATCCCTTCTCCACATTGCTAAAAGGATTTACCTTTCTGAAAAACAGGTGTTTTCAAATACTTAACTGACTATCTCAAAAGCATTCCCATAATGAAATATGAGCTCTGTAATACAACTCGTAAAATTCTTCAGAACATGGCCCCATCCCACCTCTCTAGTTTCATCTCCTATTTATTCCTTAAACATGATTGAGCTGTCAAAGGTATATGAATTATTTTAACATGATGTGAACTGTAATATATCATAAACTGGAAACTGTCAAGTTCTAAATAAAGATGCTCTTCTGGTAAAATGACATCTTGGGACAGCAGCTGTTTAGAGCCACAGAGGCAGCCACGTGTTTTGTTCATTCATGAGACTGGCCCTAGGAAAACTTTATCTGGGGTAAGAGGGGACCACGTGAGAGCTAATGATAATCTTCAAAACCAAATTATTCAAAGGACTCACAAAGTATAATAATTTTGAGATGCTAGATAAATATGAATAAGCAAAAGAGTTGTATGAATAAACTATTCATGAAGATTTTTATGTGATTCTAATATGAAACCCCCCAAATTTATTCATATAAAAGTAAAAATAAATGGTCTTGGTTGCAAATGCTTTTGCTGCAGTTAAAAGTAAGAAACTACATAAATATTTAAACAGTTTTCTTAATAATATTGCTAATGCTCTTTGGCGTGACCCTCCATTGGGAACGTACTCTGTGTGCTTACTTACAAGTTTGCTTTGTCCCGTTCGTATCTAAATCCTTTCCAAGAAATTGGAAGAGAATAGAATTCTTCTTATTGATATGATGTCAGCTTTATCAGTATGTTTTAAGAGCTTAGGCTAAAAATTATACAGAATAAAGCTGTAGGTAATAGGTCAAATCATTATTTATCTACACTTCTCTGAAAAAATAAGAGCAACCCTGTTTCTACCACTTTCCAGAAATCTATCGAATTTGGGGTAAAGCCACACAATTTTTTTTGGATGCCACAGATATGGCCTCCACCCCCAGGATGTAGTATAATAATTATTTTAAAATAGAGGTCTCTTACTCTCGAGTCCCTCTACAGCCAACGTTTTAAATTTTATTTATTGAGTGTCCTTGCCTTGTGGCAGGTGCAGAGGGCAGGACAGACAGTGTGCAGTACCACTTCCCACCACAAGGGAACCGGCCAAGAAAGACGCGATGGGCGCGGAAATACACGGAAATACACGGAAATACACGGAAATACACGGAATACTAACTCGGGATAATTACAGCGCACCGGCAAAGCTGTGAAGGGAAGAAGCCGGCGACGTACCAAGTAGTGGTGAGCACGGTGCCACGGTGTTGAGGGTAACCAGAGCAGGCTAAGAAGTGATCATCCTTGTGAAGCTATGGATTTTAAGATTGGAATTATTTTTTTACAGTCAATACATGTGATCTAAAGCATTCAGTGGCCAGGAATTTTTTAATATATTACTTTTACTCAGGTATAAGGAAGTCTTGACAAATAATGTGCAGTAATCTTATATAGCTTTAATTTGCGTAGTTAAATATAAACAACAATAAATTAGGGTGTACTTGAAACTAACTAAAAGAATGGAATTGTAGTGTTCTTAACGCAAAGAAATGAGAAACGCCTGAGGTGTTTCAAACCCCTAATTACCCTGATTTGAATAATTCACTTTGGATTCCTATATCAAACAAGATATGCAACTATTTTGCACCCAAAATAATTAAATTTTTTTAAATGAAAAATATGTATTAGGTGAATTGTTACTCAAATCACATCATTTCTCTTCCTTCCTCTTAGGTCCCCTGCTTCCCAAACCCCCAACCTGTTTCTTTTTCTGTTTCTTGTACACGTGACCCAGCACCCCCGAACACTTGGGGAATCCATGAACTTGCTTTCTAGACTCAGAGACGCTGTCACTTAGTGGGCACCCACCAGATACTCTGCAGGTGTTTCCTGTTTAATATGAACTTACATCTTTGCCTCCCTCTTCCTTACTAATGATTTGCTCCTCTTAAAGTGTTTCTTATCTCAAAAAATTACCATTTTAAATGACATAACTATTAGCAGCAGATATCTTAGGCCGGCTGGTGGCTCGTGCCTGTAATCCCAGCACTCTGGAAGGCCAAGGCCAAGCGATCCCATCAGCACATGAATTCAAGACCTGAGAAAGAGCAAGACCTGGTTTCCACTAAAAATAGAAAAACTAGCCAGGCATTGTGGTGGGAGCTTGTAGTCTCAGCTACTCAGGAAGCTGAAGCAAGAGATCTCTTGAGCCCCAGAGACTGAGGTTGCTGTGAGCTATGAAGATGCCACAGCACTCTACCCAAGGGGGCAGAGTGAGAGTCTGTCTCAAAAGAAACAAGAAAACATCAGATATCTTTCTTTCCCAATAGACCTAAGTAGTGTAATCACCAAATTAATTTTAATATACTTTCTAACATCTTAATTATTTAATGCTCTTATTTTCATTTTAATTTTCAAAATCCTCATTCCAACCATTTTAAAACTGCCTGAATTATTGCAAAAGAATTTTAATAAGATTCCTGATTTAAATCTTTCCACACTCATGACTATACTCTAGTTGCTATCAGAAATTTATTTATTTTGTAAATTATGAAATATGCCACATATAAAAATGAATAAAAATAATATATCTCTGCTTCCAGCAATAGGCAGCCCATTTATCTTTAAACATTTTCCCAATACAAAACACAAATAATGTTACACAAAACATTGTGTTGCTCAGGCTGGTCTTGAACTCCTGAGCTCAAGCAATCCACCTGCCCTAGCCTCCCAGAGTGCCAAGATTACAGGTGTGAGCCACCATGCCTGGCCTTGGCTTACAATTTTTGGTGAGAGAAAGCTGAATTCAGGGACTTACGAAACACACAGCCCGTTAAACCTGATAAAAAGGAGGACATGGAGTAAGAACAAATTAGTTTAGCTCTTACAAGGCCAACATCAGGCTCTGTATTCTGAATGCGTTAGTGGATCAAGGTGACTTGCCCCAAATGCCAGCAAGAAGAAAAAGTAAACTTCCCTGAATAAAAATAAGGCCATCTAGAATTTCTCACAAAAACATCTTGTATCAGGAAATGTAACCAGGAGATAGAACCAAATGTTGGAGGGAGGGAGAGAGAGAAGGAAACAACAGGAACAGAACCCGCAGGGATGCCGATGTGGAAGGTCCTGGGCACACAGCCAGCCGTAGCCGTATTACTGTATTGAACAAAATAGACGTCAAGATACAGAATTTCACCAGAGTGTAACAGTCTACAAAAAGCCAAATATTGTAACAGAAGTATAAAATTACTGAAATGTATTGCTTAATGAATGGATTGAATAACCGATTAGATACAGGGAAGAGAAAATTAGGGACCTGATTAGGTCTGTAGTAAATATCCGGATAGACCTTCAGGGAGAGAAAGGTGATGGAAAGTGTAGATCCCCGTGGCAGAGACGTCTGACACCCGATGGAAACACCTGGCATGCTTGGGACTCAGGAGCAAGATTTAAGGAGCGCTGACGGAACAGCACTAATAATCACACAGATACTGGCTGGTCATCTTAGAACCAAAACTCACAAGGCGAAGCCACCTGAGGAGAATGAGCAGCCCAGCAGAGAGAGGGTTAGACCCTTACGATGCTCAGATAAAAGAACTAGCAGTTGCAGAATATGAAGCCAGTATGTTTAAAATGTCCCTTCGGGTAAAGAGAGAATTTAGTTTTGTTCACGACTCATATTAAACTTCTTTGGATGAATATTTTGGTTGTTGTTTTAAGAGTTTCTTCTTTTTTAACACACACAACCAATGTCATAAACCTTCCTCAAAGTACAATTTCAGCTCTATCCCAAAAGTTTCAGCATGAAGCATTTTCATTGAAAGTATTTTCAACCTGCATAGCAATTTCTACTTTCACTAATGGGTTCTTTTGAAATCTAAGTTTTCAACACTTGGTCACATTCAAATTTTATTTTATTATTAATTTCTAGCTTGAATTTACTATCTCATGAAGCTACTATGCTTGATTTCAATTCTTTCAAATTTATTAAGAGGAATTTTATGGCCAAGCCTGTAGGACTTTTGGTGAACAGTCTATGTGCCACTGGAAAATAATTGTGTATTCTCTAGCTGTCTCCTTCCTGTTTGCTCAAAGTTTTCAAATTTATAAAAGCTAGGTAGATCTTTAGTAATTATTTGCTTGCCATCAGTTTTTTGGAAAGGTTATTAAAATCTTCTCATATAACTATAAATTACACAGAAGATGCCAAAAAAGGTATACACATTTTAAGAATTTTAAGTATAAAAATTATGTTGCTCAAGTCATGTTTGACTTTTGCAATTACAAGAGATACAAGATAGAAAATACCAGTGTGTGTGGAGCATTAACATTTTAATACAGGCGCCTCCATCCTCAAAGTGTGCACACACTCCTGTGGTTCTGTTAGCTTTGCTTTTGAAGCCGTATCTTTAGGGTCATGCATGTATATTCGCCTGGTTCATCATTACTTTTATTATTATAAAATGTTCTCTTTTTTATCCACACTTCTTGTCTTAATGTTTATCTTATTCATATGGCTACAGTTTTTCAGTGGGGGGCAAACTTTTTGTGGTATTTTTCATTTTTTAAATTTAAACACTTTGTTTAAGTTATGTCTCTAGTGGGCAACATACCGCTAAATTGTTAAAAATTAAGATTGTTTTTGTCTTTTAATTTGAGCATTTAATCCTTTTATATTTAATCTCTGATTGTTGAGTCCTTCCTGAAAATAGAGAGATGCAATCATCTGTGGGCACATGTGCTTTCTAGAAGCTTTTATGGTGTGGGACATTTTATGTGAACCAGATTTCTGTGTGGGGTATTTTTAAGGGTCTCGGGAAACTCTGCCACTGTGTTTATTGTCATTTATGTGGGTTAATTTAAAGAACCCTCACAATTCACTTATTAGGTAATGCATAAAAAGCTTTTAATCACATGTAAAAATGCAAGTGTATGGAATTGCTTATTTTTTCAGGTAATTCTATAATATTTGCATAGTTTTGAAAAATGTCAAGATCCATCACAGAAGGCGCAGAGGACAGCCTGGAAATTGTGGCTCTGACCTCATGTGTCTTTCTAACTAGACAAAAAACACCTAGAGAAAAGATATTATGCCATGTATTTTATTTGTTAGATATTTCAAATGTGGGGTTAGTATAATTCCCTAAAAAGAGCAGGTACTTGTATATTATCTTCTGTTATGTTATGTTAGCAGCTCTTGAGTCTTAATGATCTGCAGAGCACACCTGCAAGTGGATCATAACCAAAGATTGTAACTTTGCGATTTACTAGTCAGTTGACTTTGGACTCGTTGCTCCTGAGACCTCAGTTTATTGATGTATAAAGGAGTGATGGTATCTTCTGGAATTGTCGTAAGAGTTACAGCGTTCAGGACACAGAATCAGACTGTGGTTTTAAGAACTGTGAAACACAGCTTCTGACCTCCATGACTTTGAAGTGAGATAATTTGGGTTAAGTGCCCCTGTTCTGACCATATGTCCTGACACCCTTTATAAAAAAGCCAACCTGGGTGTGCCTCTAGGTTGCAGGCCCTTTTTAATGGTCTAGTCTTTCTTCTTAAAGGCCTTTTCCTCCCCTAATAAGTGATTCTCCCTCTAGCAGAATCCAGCAGTGCCTGGGGTGCTAATTTCTGGTAAAATCTTGCATGCTCAGTGGAGTCTCCTTTTGTGCAGTGCTCAAGCAAGAGAGTCACATCTTAGAAGCTACTTCTGGCAACAGTCAAGTTTTAATCCAAGAGAAAACAGCTCTGTCACAAGGTTCTCAACTTTAAGTGCAAGCCCGTGGATTGTCCTTACAGAGCTTTGTGTGTGTGTGTGCGTGTGCATTTTACAGGGAAGTAGGGAAGCAGTCTGTAACTTTCACCATATTCTCAAGGGTAGTTGTCACCCTAAAAAGTTGAAGAACTAAACATCTCAATGAGGACATTTCAGACCAGGTAGCAGGATGAATGTGGGAGATTCTCTTATGTGGGGCAGACGTAATCCCCAGTTATTGATCTTATAATGTTGTCACCTCTGAACGGCGGAGCTTAGACAGGGGTCAGGCCTAAGTGGGGTCCTTTCCTGGTCACCTTCCAGCCAACAAGGATAAGCTTTTCCTCATGCAGGTTCCTACTGGAGAAACTCTTCACCTTGTTAAAACACTGGTCCAGGGGTCTATAAACCTCCCTTAAAGAAGCATGTGCTTGGTTCCCTGAAAACTAGTCATATTTTGTAAGATCTTTCTGGACTGATTCCTAGTAAGCCCTTGCTCCAGGTCCAGTGAGAGCCAGTTTATTTGCCCAGTTATGCCATGGATCCTATGTAAATGATGCCTGGATCTCTTGCCTGGCAGAGGGAATTGAAGAGTGATTACATCCTCTGGGTAAGTAGAAGTGAGACTAAAAGCCAGCAAAGGTAAAAAGGAAAAACACTGAAAGCTAGAAAGGCTGGTCTACAATAAGATCAGAATCAATTTAAGATTAATCTCTTGTAATATGAAAACCACATACAGGGTCTGGGGATATGTATATGGGCACATATAAATAATTGCCACCAGTGGAGCTAGAAATAGCTCCTGGGAGCTAAACTAGAAAATCAATTTCAATCAATTACATAAATGCATTATTACCTTAAAAAGCCCCTAGCCTAAGATTTAAACTATAATCTGATTGATAAGTGAGTGTGTGCACGGGCTCTGCAGACGAACCCTGGATTTCCATCCTAGCTCTTGTGCAAACATGGGGAAATCATGTTTCCCTGTGCCTAAATTTCCCAATAAGGTTGTTATAAGAATTACATGAGTTCAAAGTAAAGAACTTTCAACAGTCCTCGGCACATAGTAAGTGTTCAATAAATATAGTCCCTTATTTACTACTGTTATTATTATAGCAGAGATATTTTTCTTGCTAGTAACTGTATTTGCAAAGGAATCACCAATGCAAATATTAAAATGTTGTCTCCCAAGACAACCATTCAGGGGTCCACTCTGACAGTTCCCAGTGCAAAGGGTAAGTCCTGACTCCTACACACAGGTCAGGATTAGTGACCATCGGTGACTTGATACCAGCCATGCACATCTCCTCAGCCCTCCCGTGACAGGTTGGCCTCCCACATAGATGTACTAGCAAGACACACTGCCCCAACCTGTGCAGGGAGACTCCATGACCACCTGACCCACTGTAGCCTGATAAGTTGTCTTTTCACGTTTACTAGAACCATCTTTTTTGAGGTCAGTCATCTGTAATTCCATAATCTCTAGGTATGTTATCAAATTTAATTTTGGATCATAAAATTCTAGGGATTGCAATCTTGTGATTGGCTGCTCATCATTCTCCTAAACCCTGCTCTGCAAGGCCCATCTGCTGAGCCACCAGCCCCTTTCCTAAGGTCACCTCTTTGTTTCACTGCCTGATACAGTGAACATCACCAGTGGCCTACAGAATGTATGAGATTTGACAATAAAGTTCACAAACCTGCCACCGTGCCCTTACCTTGGCAGCACTGTACAAACAACTCAGGTAAGATTACATAACCTTGGGATATCAATTCCTCTTAGCTGTATTCATGTCAATGTGTGGTGGTGTCTTGATGAGTGGCATTTGTTATTATCATTGTGTGTTTTTGTGTGCCCTTGCAAGAATGTCAGAGATTGAATCAGAGCAACAAATAAACATTCATAAATTTCTTATTAAACTTGACAAGAGTGGAAGTGAATTCCAAGTTTATGGTGATAATGCCATGAAGAAAACAGCAGTATACAAATGAATTAAATATTTTTTCTGAGGAGAGAGAAAGTGTCACTGATGAAGAGAGGTCAGGATGGCCAGTTATAAGCATAACTGATGAAAACATTGCAAAAATTTGTAAAATTGTGTATCAAAGTCATTGACTGGCTATGAGAAGTATAGCAGACCATGTAAACATTGATAAAAAAAAAAGGAAAATCTTGGCTAACAACTCATGGCTCTTGCATCACAACAATGCACCAGCTCACATGGCACCATCATGGAGGGAGTGAGTTTCTAGCCAGCAACAAATAACTGTATTTGACCATGCTCCTTACTCAGGTGATCTGGCCTCTAGTGACTTTTTTCTTTATCTGAAGATAAAGGAAATATTGAAAGGAAGACATTTTGACAACATTCAGGATATCAAGGAGTGATAGCTCTGATGGCCATTCCAGAAAAAGAGTTCCAAATTGCTCTGAAGGGTGGGCTAAGCCCTAGGGTTGGTGCATAGCTTCTCAGGGGGAGGACTTCAAATGTGACTGTAGGGTCATTCAGCAATGAGGAAAGTAGCAGTTTTTCTAAAACAAGTTCATGAATTTAACTGTCAGACCTTGTATGTAAGCTCTCTTTATGAAGTCTGAAATAAAAGTGGACAGTTCCCCTACTGCTCCCTTTCATTGTGAAAAAATGGGAATTAAACAAGCAGTAGGTAACAGATTACCAAGAGTGAGTTCACAGCTGGGTGAGAGGCACTGGGGCCTGCTGGGAGGGGCTGGAGCTGGGAACACTGACAGAGGCAGAGCAGCAGGTGTCAAGGGTGGTCTCGTCCTCACTCTTCCCCTCTTCATGCTCTGATCACCATCTGCAAGTCAAGACTGGACACTGGCCTCTAAATGTCTGTGCAATGACCACAGAGAGTATGTGTGCTGTGAAGGACAAAGGAGAGATTGAGAAGAGGGGAAGCATTTTTGAAAAGTTGCTGAAAGATGAGCATGTAATGTTGTCTCATTCTGAAATCCATTTAGTAGGGAATATGTCAGGGAGTAATATCACTGTAGCAATTGCAGTTTGCATTTTTAATGTTTGCCCAGGAAGCCAAGAGAGCCGAGAACAAACGTTTGTTTTCTTTGCTTTTTTCTTACTCAGACAACTCCACGAGATTAAACATCTTAGTGCCCAAGTCCAAGTAAGACCATGTTCAGTATCATGGTGGGAAGCTGACCTTGCAGAGTGGCATAGGGGCCCAACTCCTCTACCTCTCTGTTTCCCCAGCCTGTGACACTATTCCACTGTCTGCTTCTATGAGTGTGACTATTTTAGATTCACCATATAAGTGAAATCATGCAGTAGTTTTCCTTCGGCATCTGGCCTCTCTAACTTGGCCCAATGGCCCCTAAGGTCATAAATGGCAGGATTTTTATTTGTTTTAAAGGCTGAATAATATCGTACTGTATGCACAACATTCTGTTTATCTGTTCATCCCCCTGTGGGCATTCAGGTTCATTCCATATCTTAGCCCTTGCAAATAATACTGCAATGAACATAGGAGTGCAGATATCTTTTCAAGATTCTGATTTTAAAACTTAGTAAGAAGATAGATCTTATATTAAGTTTTGTAATCACAACTATAATAATAATTATAAATTTTAAAAATGGGAAGAAACTTTTAGAAGTAATGAATGAGTTTATGTTATAGATTGTGGTCATGGTTTCATTGGTGTATACTCATCTCCAGACTCATCAAGTTGTATACTTAAATATGTACAGTTTTTTTTTTTTTTTTTTTTTTTTTGTAGAGACAGAGTCTCACTTTATCACCCTCAGTAGAGAGCCATGTGTCACACAGCTCACAGCAACCTCCAACTCCTTGGCGTAGGTGATTCTCTTGCCTCAGGTTCCCAAATAGCAGGGACTGCAGGCGCCCACCACAACGCCCAGCTATTTGTTGTTGTTGCAGTTTTGCTGGGCCAGATTTGAATCCACCACCCTACAGGGCCAGAGCTATACCCACTGAGCCACAGGTGCTGCCCAATATGTACAGATTTTTTATATGTTAATCACAGCCCAGTAAAGTGATTTCTTTTTTCTGGAGCTGTCTTTATGTCTTCATCATTTTTGAACTGTTTTTCCTGGTACAGTAATTTCGATTGGCAGGGTTTTTTAACAAAAGTATTTCAGCACTTTGAATGTATTATCCCATTCCTTCTGCCCTGCAAGATTTCTGCTGAGAAATCTTCTTCTGGTCTAACCAAGATTCCCTTGCATGTGACTTTTCTCTCACTGCTTTCAAAATTCTCTGCCAATGAATTTTAACAATTTCATTTTGTCTTGATATGGATTTCCCAAGATTCATCTTACTTGAAATCCTCTGGACTTCCAGGATCCAGATGTTCATTTCTTTCTGCAGATTTGGGAAGTTTTCTATTGTTCTGTCTTTGAATGAGCTTTCTGGTCTTTTCTCTCCCTGCCCCTCTCTCTTCTCTTTCTGGGAATCCTGAAATGTATATATTGGCCCACTTGATGGTGTCTCATAAGAACTTTAAGCTTAATTTACTCTTTTTTATTCCTTTTTTTCCTTCTCCAACTAGATAATTTTAAATGGCCCTCAGTAATTCTTTGGTTTACTCAAATCTGCTTTTGAACTCCTTTAGTGAATTTTCAAATTCGGTTGTAGTATTCTTTATCTCTATTTTTAAAATTTTCTTTCTGTTGAAATTCTCACTTTGTTAATACGTTGTTCTCTTGATATCTTTGAGAGTATTTATAATAGTCAGTTTGAATTCTCTATCACTAATTCATATATCTCTGTTTCATTAGGGTCAGTTTGGAGTTTTATCTTGTTCCTTTGTTTGCATCATGTTTCCCTATTTCTTCATTTTATTTGACCTTTGTGTTAGTATCTGTGCATCAGGACAAAAGCTATCTCCAAGTCTTTATGAATTGACCTCATTCAGGGGAAGTTATTCACTAATTAATCTGGCTAGAGCCTCTGTGGAACTCTCAAAACTTCATGCTAGTCCAAATTGCTGTCTTTCTTGTACATGGCCCCCAAGCATCTATAGAATGCTTGATCCTGTCAGCACTCTAGACAAATAAGACAGAAGCACCCACAGCAATTGGAACACTGGACGTGTGGACCATTTTCCCCCTACCCTGGGAGGGAGTGGAATTGGGTCCCCCCCCCCACTCTAGTGGACCAGAGCTGTGTCAAGGGCCTGCTAGCTCAATCCACTGCCTTTGCTTTCTGTCACCCCCATGGACCTGGCATATGCAGAGTCCCACAAGCTCTTTAAGACAGAAAAGATAGCAGCCATGCCTCCAGGAGTGCCTGCAGAAGTTGAAAAGTGAGATGTGTTGTCCAACTCTTTCCCCGCTCAGAGAGAAACTGGAAGCTGGAGTTCGCTCTTGACTGTGTGGTGCTGTGCTAAGGGTGAGACATTGTGTCCAGTTTTCCTGCTGGTCTCAGGGTGGCTCACCCGGGGCGTGTGAAATTGAGGAGACTCTAAATTAGTTTCTAGATTTCTCAAAAAGGAAATTTATCTGTGCATTGCTGTTGAATTCCGGGGAGGAGCATCTGCAGCTTCCTGGTTTGCCATCTTGCTGACATCATTTCTAGATTTTTCACATGAAAAACTTACCAAACCTGATTATTTTAGGATGGTATATAGCTGGTTTTCTGTTACCTGATACATTCTCCTTTTCACATTTTCAAACTCCTCAAATTGCTCCCCAGCTTATTTCATGTTCATCTTAGTGATTGAAATGCAATTGCAAGGTTTTTTTTTTTTTCCTTTTTTCTCACATTCCTTCCCTTAGGTCACAATCAAATCACAGTCACTGGGAGGACTGTCCTACTGTATATTTCAACTTCCAATTTGATTATTAGAGAAATTTTAGGGATTACACTACGGAGGCTTCATCTTTTTAATCAAATACTGGAACACATAATTGTTCACAGCAGAGAAGCAAAGTTAAAACCTTATGCACTATTGATATATGCCAGATTTTCCAGTATAGGATTTAGTGGTCATGATATACACATTATCTTCCAAATTATACCATGTGGCCAGTACAACCCATGAAAGCCAAAGATAAAAGGAACATTTATCTGCCATGCGTTAGGTGACTGAGACTGTGCTAAGGGCTTCATCATTATCTCATCTATCCCCACAGTTGAAAAGATTAAGAGTATTTCTATTTTTCTATTTTTCCAGACCACAGAATGAGATGCTGTGAGGCTATGTATGATTGAAAGATCACACAGGTAATCGCTGGCATGGCCAGGAGTGAGAGTGAGTTCTCTGGACTTCAAAGTTCATGCTCTGGCACAGTCCCTGACGTAGTGCTGCTCCAAAAACATCAAATCCAGTGATTGTGAGGTAGAAGGGGGTTGCAGGCAGAGAGACTGGCTTCCTCTTTGCTTCTATTTCCTTTTCATAAAACTGTTGGGAAAAAAACAAAATGTCTAAACACTCTGCCTAATTTCTGCAATCTGGCAAAATAACCAGGAAAACCACAATTTTCTACAGTTAACTGATTAACCCAGCAGAAAATCACTTAACATCAGAAGCCCTGACCTCCTTAAAGCAAATCAATAAAAAGAACCTCTCTCTGCTCTGCCATTCTTTCCACTGCATGCAAAGGGGACTCATCTCCTGTGAAGCTGAATACAAATAAAAGATCAAGCCATTCCAGAGCTGGGTCAGCCTCCTTCTTTACCTCGACTTAATTGTGCCGTTGAGTCCAATTAGGTGGCAGCCTGTGCAGCAGGTATACTCGGGTTCAGATGTTAACAGTGCAGGAATCCTCGTGAGCCAATTTGGGGCTTTGCATTTTTAGTAATATATTTTTAATGAATTTTGTGTTTCACTAAAATATTTCTAACTAGTTTTGCTCTTACATGAGGAAGGAATGCCAGCCCTGGAGAAAGCCAATTGAACAAATTTTCAGGGTAAAGTTGGGATAAAATAATTTTGCATTTATCACTAAAGTTAATTGTAATGAGCCTACGTCTAATGAGCCTTCCCTCTAAACTCCATTTAAGACAATAGTTAATTGCTTCATTTTAATAAATGTTGTCAGGGTAGTGAATATAACAATGACTGAGCACTCAATTATTACTGAGCCCAGAAAATGAAGATATACAGAGCTTAATGAGATACGTAATCTGAAAGGCAATTAGCATCCAGAGCTGGAATAGGGTGCTTCATCCACAAAGCAGAGTAATCTGTTTGAAGTAAACACAAAGACTCAAGTAGGGTATTGTTGCTGAGTGCCTACTATGTGCCAGGATCAGCACTGGGTCTGCCACGTGATCATTTCATTGAATCCTGACTTTATCTGATGAGCAATTGAGGCCCTAAAGGTTGTTTAAATTGTGCAGCCGTACAGCTACTCAATGGCAAATTCACAATCCAAAATCTTGCATCTGCAATTGGTTGTCATGATATCACCCTGCCACTTTTCCGCTACTATTTTGATGAATAGATGTAGATGTCCATAAAACAAATAAAGTAGGGAAAAGAGTTAACTAAGTAAGAGAAACAAATTCTGATACAATACCATGTCTGAGTTTTCAGGTACTGTCTTGTTCTGGACCTTTGAAGTGCAGGGTCTGTATGTGGAATGGTTTTCTTAATCTTAGAGAGATGGGATGTGCATTCTATATGAATGAGTTGAAACAAGTCTTGGCCAGTAAATTGTGCATCGCTTATAAGAAAATGTATTTGCCACCCACGTCCAGAGTAATCCAGTCTTTCTACATCCTTTCCTCCCTTTGCATGACATTGAGATGCATGATTCAGGTCATCTTAACCCAGCTCCCCCAAAAACCAGGGCCAAGGGGAAAGACAAACTAGCACAGCCTTGTTTCAAGTGTTCAATCTAAGTGTTAGAGAAAGGGGAAGTGAGAAGACGGGGTGAAAGCAGTGTAGGCAATGCCTTCCCATACACGTCACCGCTTGATCACAGCCTCACAGGGAGGGACTGCTGGCTGTTTTCCAGGGGGACCCACTCAGACATCCAATCTGTTCTACCAACAGACTTCATGGAGAGCTGTGCTTTGGAAAAGTCCTTCAAAGGAGGGAAAGGGTGTGTCTACTTGCTCCTTCCCACTGACTCAGTAGGAATTAATACTCTCAACCTCTGGGTTGCATAATTTCACCATTTGAGCAACTACTCAGGAAATTCATAGCCATGTTCTGACGTTTGCAGAGAGTTGTGCGTCAATCTCACACAGTAGAACTATATGGGCCCCTAAGAGGCAGCCTGCTCACCTGCAGGGAAAAGGAATCAAGCCGTCTTTCCAGTCATCTAACCTGATCCTTTGCTCCTAGAAAATAAGCAGGAGGTGAATGGGATCTGACTTCTTCATGTGCTGGGATGTGCTGGTGCCTCAGTGCCAACCGGTAAAGTGAGCAGCAGAGGGGATGAGAGGCAGAGGAGGCTGAGAAAATCTGGTATTTTCCAATTATGTTTTCAAAACAAATTAAGCAAAATATGTACATATATGTTTATACATATATAGAATAGATTTTGGATAAAGGAATAAAAATTCTGAATATTCAATTCCAATCTTCCATTAATAGTCATTATATTTATTGGGGAACAATAGAAGAAGAATTTGGAGATCTCAATAATCTTGGGTCAATACAGTCTCAGGTGAGTGTTATATCCAGTGAGGATGTAGATACAGGGGTCCTCAAACTTTTTAAACAGGGGGCCAGTTCACTGTCCCTCAGACTGTTGGAGGGCCGGACTGTGGGCCCCAGGATGAGTTGGCTGCTAAGCAGGACAGGCAGC
>NW_003852448.1:5491526-5491903 GCF_000181295.1 Otolemur garnettii
AAAAAGCAGAAAAAATGTACATATAATCAAAAAACAAATTTGATAGAAGAAGCAGAGTCAGAGGTGACCCAGATCTTGGGATTAGCACACAAGGATGTGTAACATCTATTATAAAAACGTTAAAGAGCTTTAAGAAAGAGCATCAGTTTTGAGGGGAAAAAGATACATTTTAGCAAAAGAAAAAGAAGGAAGGTGGGAAAGGAGGAAGGAAGGAAGGAAGGAAGGAAGGGAGGGAGGGAGGGAGGAAGGAAGGAAGGAAGGAAAGGAGGAAGGAAGGAAGGAAGGAAGGAGGGAAAGGAGGAAGGAAGGAAGGAAGGAAGGAAGGGAGGGAGGGAGGGAGGAAGGAAGGAAGGAAGGAAAGGAGGACGGAAGGAAGG
>NW_003852448.1:5492136-5506503 GCF_000181295.1 Otolemur garnettii
AGGAAGGAAGGAAGGAAGGAAGGAAGGGAGGGAGGGAGGGAGGGAAAGGAAGAAGGAAGGAGGGAAGGAATGAAGGAAGGAAGGAGGGAAGGGAGGAAGGAAGGAAGAGAGGGAGACAAAAAAAAGGCTACTAAAGGTAAAAATCTAAAACTAATTGACAAATACCTGAAGTGAAAAATTAATTGGATTGGTTTAATATCAAAAGACAAGCTTAGCAAATCAAAGGCAGGCCAATAAAAACTATACAAACTATCAAATCTGGGCCTATTTCTACTAACTCAATCATCTGTTTATTATAAGTCACTTTTATTCTCATTTTTGTATTTAGCAAATTATTACTATAAACCTGGGATTATGGATTATTTGTTGTAGGGTGTCTGTATGAAGTTATCTTTTCCTCTGAAGAGTATTAAATTTTATTTCAGAGGCAGCTAAATTACTTGAAAGCAGATCACTTTTCTCTGGGTGGGGCTTGGTTAGTGGCCTCATTAAGGTGTGTTTAATCCAGTACTATCCTTTTTCTCAGGGCGTGGCCTTTACGGGATCACACGTGGACAATGCACCACTGTCTCTATTCTCTGGCTAGTTACAGATTCCAACTTCTTCCCAGCACTGTGTGAGCACTAATCTCTGCTCAGCAGTTAGATACCATGCAAATGTTCTTTGCTATTCTTTCTGGGTTGTTTTGTGAGCTTGTGGTTTAGGAATCACCAAGAATCCCAGCAAAGATGTTTGCAGGTGTTTGGGGTTTCCTCTGCAATTCCGTCCTCACCAGTTCTCTGCCCACCAAGTGCAGCTGTCTTAGCAGCATCAGACACCAATGATTCCTCCACCTGGTAAAGCTCTTGCCTCCTTGGGCCCCATCCCCTGCACCTGAAGGTGTAACTACGGGGCTTATGTCTTATACTTCCTTTCTCTCAAGGACTGCAGCACTGTTTTAGGTGTTGGCCAAGTCCTGAAAAGAGCTGTTTACATACTTCTTCCAGCTTTTATAATTGCTCATGCAAGGGAGTGGGTCAGACAGGGCTTCCCTTCAGGACCAGGTCTGGATGTTTCTCTACCCCACCTCTTTCTACCTAGTCTTTAAGATCCAGGAAAAAAATGCCATTTCTCTGCTTTTCTTCCTTGTCCCCAAATGAAGACTCGATCCTTCAACATCCTGGTCCCCTAGAACTTTATTTGTAAATGCCATACCTCCCAGCACGTGCAAATGCGTCACATCACACGTGGTTGTGTAACTCCTCCCCTACATTCTCAGCTCCTTGAGATAAATAGCTGAGTTACAAATGACCTTTCCATTTCCACTTGTCAGCACAGTTCCCAGCACAAAATACATGGCCCGTAAGTGTAAGCTGCGTTGTGTGTTGTGAAGGCAGTCACAGGCCTGTGCTCCACACACCAGAGGGACACCGTGGACAGCAACAAGAGCAGCCCCATGAAAGTCTCGGTCCTTTGTCTCCCCAGTGCTCTCAGGTAACCCTAGAAAGCTTGCACGTATTTCTTATTTTTTTTATTAAGTCATTTGTACATAGATCATAAATACATTTATGCCATTATGGGATTCAATGTGTTGATTATTTGTACAAATTGGAGTGCTTACATCCTACTAATCAACACAGCCTTCACCTCATTCACCCAATTACAGGATTAAGACATTTGTGTTCTACACCTGATAGATCCAACTTGTACTTGTAATATGCTCCATAGGTGTGGTCCCCCGACCAACCCTCCCTCCTCCCTTCCCCTCCCTCCCCTTCCCTTTATCCTAGGCTATAGATGCGTTTCATTTTTCATATGCAAGTGTGAGTGATTGTAAATTGGTTTCACAGTAGTACTGAGTAAATTGGAATTTTTTTCCATTCCTGAGATACTTTGCTAAGAAGAATATTTTCCAGCTCCATCCATGTAAACACAAAAGAGGTAAAGTCTTCATTTTTTAATGCTGCATGGTATTCCATGGTATAAGACCATATGATTCTCTCAATTGATGCAGAAAAAGCTTTTGACAATATCCAGCATCCTTTCTTGATCAGAACACTTAAGAAAATAGATATAGAAGGAACATTTCTTAAACTGATAGAGGCCATCTACAACTTGAAAATATTTCTTAAGAGCAGAGCAGATCTGCACAAGTTTATATATTAAAACTGTACCTTTTTTGTGCTGTCCTCTAAAGGAGATAATATATAATTTTTTTTTATGATGCAGATACTTAATAGAAATTTATTTAAAATCCTCAAAATACCATTCCACTCTGAAATTAAAAAGTTTTAAAACAACTCTTGAGCCAAAGAAAAGTACAAAATGAAATTATATGGTATTGTGAAAATAACCGTAATTAACACCTGTTATATCAGAGTCTGTGAGATACAGTTAAAACAGTCCACAGATAAAAATTCATAGCATTAACTGCCTGTATAAATATGGAGAAAGAATAAGTTAAACATCTGGTTAAAAAGTTAGAAAAAGAAAAACAGGTTAAATCAAAAGAAAGTAGGTGGGTTTTTGAAAAAAATGTCTTTTTCTTCCTTTGGGTAAATATCTGGTAGTATTCGCCTGTTTTAAACATTTCTTTACTAGGGAAATATACCAAATTTTCAAGGCAAAGGGGGTTACTACTAGCGAATAAACGAAAGCAGTTAGATGAGACAGTAAACTGAAGACCAGAAGGAGAAGGGCACTGGGAGGAGGAGCAGGTCATCACGGCCAGGAGCAGGTCATCACGGCCAGGAGCAGGTCATCACGGCCAGGCCCAGCTGTGGGTTTCAGAGCTGCACAACACGTGCAGCACTGGGTTCAGTTAGGAGATGTGCTGAAGTCCTAATTAACCTCCAGAATCTCAGAATGTGATCAGTTTGGAAATAGGGTCATTGCATTAATTTGGATGACATCGTATCAGGGTGAGATGAGGGTGTCTTTGTGAGAAGAGGAGACAGACAGGAGGAGAGAGTGAAGCCTGGGGAGATGTGGTGTGGTGCACCTGCACGCCTGGAGCACCCAGGATTCCCCAAACACCAGAAGCTGAAACAGGCAGAGAAGGGTCCCCCACAGGGTCCAGGGAAAGCACGGCCCTGTCCACACCTTGATCTCATACTTCTGTCTTTCAGCCTTCAGGGCTTCACTGTAAAGAATCCCTGTCATTTGAAGCTTGTGGCAGTTTGTTGCAGCCACTCTGGGACATGAACTGACACTCAAGGAATGTAGCAGAAAAGCATTTGTCACAGAGGAAGAGGCCAGGGGGGGTTGTGATTCCCCATTCCTCTCTCTGGGGGCTCCTTTTGATGCTATGGGAAGAGTAACTCTGTCGATTCTGGTTATCTAAAAGATGGGGAACAACGTTGGGACTGAGAGCTGGTTAGGCTGGTCGGTTGGGGGGTGTAACTATGAATGCCCATGAGATGACAGCCTGGGATTCATCGCAGCTGGTTTTAGAAGCTCAGCCCTTGAGGAACAGGTGGTTCTCAGGAAAGTCTATCTCTGCATCTATTTCTCCGTGTCTCTGTCACCTGCTCAGCTACACTCCCTATTAGCCATGAGACCCTGGGTGAATCATAGCCAGCTGAGGCCTCACTTTTCCTCTGCAGCCTAAGAGGTTTTGAGCAAGTATTTTTTCTGGATATGCTGCAAGTCATTTGCGGGGGTTTTGTGCATTTTGTTTTTGCTCTTTGTCCAGTAGCAAGTTGTTCCATCGTATCTGTACTGAATCACTTCTACTGCCCTGAGGTTGTGTTTCTGGGTTCCTTTTCTATTTGTGTTTATTCTTTCCTGAGGTCGCACTCTTTAGTACAATTGAAAACTCTCATTTTCAGTATCATTATTCACCTCACTAATATAAACAATACCCGCGTGACATCCAGCTATTGTGGGGACGCTCCAGGGGCTGCTGCCAGAGGGCAGCCCTGGAGACACAGTGGGGACGGCAGGTGGCAGAAGAGACCTGAGGGCGAGTGGAGGACCACACAGGCAGATGGTGGAAGGTGGGGCAGTAATGAGGTAGACCTGGGAGAGGGGTCCTGGTGACTGCGGCAGAAGGGAAAGGCAAACAAGCCCTGAGAAGATGAAGGTCAAAGGCGGGTAGCAGAGAGCACAAGGAAAGGTCAGCAAAGCCCCGGCACACTCATCATGTCTCACATCGCCAAGTTCAGAGTGATGTCGGTGGACAGGCAGCAGCTGTGGCAGGTACCAGCAGGTGTCGGCGTGTTGCCAGCTCACCTTCAGCAGATGGCTGCTCACATCACCCGCAAATCTTCCCAGGGAGGGCCGGACGACATCAGGGCTAGGACTTGAGGGCTAGAGCTGGATTTCTAAAGAGAGCGGCTGATGATGTAAAACCTGAAGGAATTGGTGAAACAAAGACAAAGGAACAAAAAGTATTAAAAATAATTTAATATGTGACGTTTCAAGAAAATTAACATCAAAAACTCAGACTGCATCAGTGTTTTTCTATTTTAATATTGTTTTCATTTTGAATTAATATGAGTGGCAGATGGCATATTGTAATCTTTTCGGGGCTTAGAACCTCTACCTGCAAACCCAAAGTCCTTTAAAGAATTATTATAAATGAAGCAATTGAGACCCAATGAGTGCCTAAGATTTCAACCCCAGCTCATGCTATAGAAGTGTGGTAAGTTTAAAGCCCATTTACTTAATCATAAAATTGAGACTGTACTCATTGCCAGTTATTTTTCTTTTAAGACACAGAGTCTTACTTTGTCACCCTCGGTAGAGTGCTGTGGCGTCACAGCTCACAGCAACCTCCAGCTCTTGGGCTTAGGCGATTCTCTTGTCTTAGCCTCCTGAGTAGCTGGGACTACAGGTCCCCGCCACAATTCTGGCTATTTTTTGTTGCAGTTTGGCTGGGACCATGTTCAGACCCACCACCCTTGGTATATGGGGCTGGTGCCCTAATCACTGAGCCACAGGCACCGCCCTCATTGCTAGGTTTAATCAGATAGTAAAGTCCATACTTCACCGGTTGTTGCTGTGTGAGGCATCGTGCTCAGCACTTTGTAGAAAGGCGAGGTAAGGCAAGGAGGGGAGAATCTTCTCACGTCTCCACATGCCTTTTCACTCCCACATCACAGACAATTAATTTCCTTGACTGCTCTGCTTCTGCCTTTCTTGTTTCCTGTTCCTTCCTTCCTTCCTCTGAACTGCAGACTCAGTAAGGCAGAGCTTTTAGGCCATCACAGCAAAAGCTGCAGCTCTGCCCTTAGTAGACAGGTGACCTTGGAGAAATTGCTTCACACCCTAAACTCCAGTTCCTTCATCAGAAAATCAGAGCATGAAACACATTCTTTGAGATGTTATTGGTACTATGAAAAATAATGCATGTCTGGCAGACATTTGGCAATTCATAAATTGCAAATGATATTTTCAATGGCAGGTAAAATGGGACTTCAGTGGTTAATATTTGTCAAGGGACAACTAGATAGTCTTTTTACTTTGCCTCAATAATATCACAGTTTATAATGAGAAAGGGGATAATTTGCCTACTCGGTGTTCACACCACGTTCATCACGGAGACCCTACGAGGGAAGGAAGCAGCACATGTCTTAGCAGCTGGGCTGGCGGTGGAGGGTGGGGAGGGGAAGGTGCCTGTGGTTTGAATGGCGCCCGGCAGCTGCAGTTCAGAAAACACCACTCCACTTGATCACGCAGGACGTTCTTCATCTGCCACTGAGACAGCTGGAATTCCTCAGAACAAACTGAGCAGCTCCTGGGCAGCCAGATCCAGGGGAGTCTGACGAGGAGTGGGAGAGAGAAACCTCACAGTCTACTGTCATGTTCACCTCTTTAGAGATAAGCATTGGCCCCTGGCTCCAAAGGCAGAATGCTGACACTCCAGAGAGATGGGTAGGCCTGTCATGGTGACACGGCATGGAGAGGGGCTGTTAGCTCAAGTCCCCACGAAGCCTGTTAGGAAACAGATGTGGAGGTTGCCACTGAACTTGGGAATAGCTGCACATCTCAGAGACCCATGATGGGAAGACAGAAAGGCCAGGACGAGTTGAAAAGTTGCTGCTGGAGATTGGGTCTTCATTTAGAATGGCCAGTCAAGCAGAGTGGCATTTCCCAGTCTGCCGTGCATAAGGGGCCACAGAGCTTGTGGCCTGGGGAGGATGACCTGTCCACCTGCACACGGTGAGTCTGAGGAGGGAGGATGACCTGTCCACCTGCACACAGTGAGTCTGAGGAGGGAGGATGACCTGTCCACCTGCATGTGGTGAGTCTGGGGAGACTGTCAGGAACACTCAGCAGCCTTCTGGTGGCACATTGACTGAGATTATTGCTTCTTTATCCACAAGGGATAGGATTACAGATTGGCCACGATGACAAAGGCCATTTCTTAAGCAAATGGAACTGCCCCCACCACTGGGTCTAAACTATAAATTTAAGGGTCAAAGAATGTGATTTGTTATGCTGAGAGGCGGCTTGAGAGCCCAAAGGAAGTACCTGTTCTTTTCCTTAGAGAAGTAAAGAGCTGAGGCCCCTCTTGATGGTGTCTGTCCTGCCATCACTTGTATGTTGGAGTCTTGCTAATATTGGTCTGAGTGATGGTGAAGTGTGTACAGGTGGGGTCCTCCAACCAGGGTTCACACCTCATGAGAGTGAGCTTCTGAGCCCCAGGGTGGAAGGCAGGGCTGTGAGATGCAACCCCTATGGCCCCCAGGCCCCACGGCACCTGCGCTAGGCGAGGCACAGGGTCTCAGCTGAGGTCCCACCTGACCCTCAGACCGCCCAGTCTGTTTATTTCCCCAGTGCCTGAATGTAGCTGGAATAAACACCCTGGCAACTGGAAGAGTCTCCACATTAGTCTCCTGACCAAAGAGATGACGGGCGTTATTAGAAAGGCTGAGTAGAATCTGCTGGAAATTCCCCTTGCTACCAAGCTGGCAGACCAGAAGCCAGACCCGGGGCAGGTGCTGAACCTAGTCTCACCTTCAAGGTACAGTGTGGCACCTATCACACCTCCATATAACTCACCTGTGCACCTTGGGGAGTGTCTGCAGATTATTACAAACTCAGGTGGTAATCCCAATTCCCACTGCTGCTCCAGATGTAATATATATTTTTTTGAGAAAGAGTCTCACTATATCACCCTGGGTAGAGTGCTGTGGCATCATAGCTCACAGCAACCTCAAACTCTTGGACTTAAGTGATTCTCCTCCCTCAGCCTCCCAAGTAGCTGGGACCACAGGCAATCGCCACAACATCTAGCTATTTTTTGGTTGTAGTTGTCATTGTTGTTTGGCAGGCCTGGCTGGATTTGAACCTGCCAGCTCCGGTGTATGTGGCTGGTACCCTAGCCGCTGAGCTACCGGTGCCGAGCCCGGCTGTAATATCTTTATTGAAGGAAACCAGCACAGTTCCTAGCATTTGGTACACAGGGATGGGCATGGCTGCAGCTTCATTTTCCTTCACATCTTTTTACAAGGACACCCAGAATCATTTTGCTTTTACCTGTCAGAGTCAATGGTAAAACTTCACGTTCCGGCTTCAGGGCTGTGCCAACACTTCTGTTTCTAAACAACTGTCAAGTTTCTAAAGTCTTGAAACTTTGCATTTCAAGAACGTCACTGTGGTCCACAAACCAGCCTGCATGTCTTCAGTGTAACATATGTGATCTGGGATGGGGAGCTACACCCCAAATGAAATCTGGGGCTGTCACCTCAGCGGTGCCTCTGGGTTTTCAGCAGCCTTCAAGTTGAAAGACATATTGTTGCTCCCTGAACTCAGCAACAAAATAGAACACAAGTGTGGCTCTTGGCAGACTGTTCTGCATTTCAAATGCAGCGTTCATCACAGTTGGGTGTGTTCCTTCGGCCCCTCTTCATAGTCCCCTACGGCTACCCGTGGGCCTGCGAGGGGAGTGAGGCTGCAGTGGAGCCGTCTCCCCACAGGCCCGGAGCAGAGCACTCTGAGGCATCTGCAGAAAGCAGGGGTGTCGTGTGCAGTTACTGACAAGCAGTAATGGCAGAGGTGCAGGGCACACCCCAGGGTTTGCACGAGACCTGTCCCTGCTTCTGAAGATATCTATCCTCTGAAAAAAACACTTTTTACTTTTTCTGGACATTGGTAGAGACTGGGTGCCCAACCATAGGCTGTCCAGCCCAATGCTCTGTCGCCAGCTGGTGCTATGTGACCCATCAGGCCAAAGGCTGGCCGTGCACAGCAGCAGTGCCCACGTGTCATCAAGAGGGAGCCACGTGTCGGAGCTGCCTCAGGTGGGTCCAGCGCGTCAGACGAGTTGCTGAGCTCCTGGAATGCCAGCCCCTTTAGCGTCATGGCCTTCCCCTTGTTACAAGGCCGTGCCCTCCGGGGCCTCCTTTATGACGTGTTGATCTAGGAAGGGAGACCTGCAGGCTGGTTTTCAGATGGGTCTGCACTGGGTGCTGCAGCACCTGAGTGGGGATGGCAGCAGCATGAGGAGCCCTCAGGGGAACCTGAAGGGCAGTGGTGAAGAAAACGATCTTCCCAACGGGCAAAACTTCCAGTGATATGTTAGACTGTCAGGTTGCTCCTTATTATTCCATGGGAGACGGCAGGAAGTAGGGATCTGAACCGATGCGTGGGTGGTTGGTGACAGTGGGGGGACTTGGAAGGTAGCGGAAAGGAACGCTGGCAGAGAGGGCCGTGGGCTGAAATTAAGAATAGGCAGATTCCGCGTTGTGAACTCTTTTACATACAGTAACGTGTGTGTGTGTATTTTCAATAAAAGCACAGACTCAAACAATCTCATTGTAGGAGCACACTAATGTTTACAGACCATTGCTCCAGGAAAAGCAAAGCCATCCTTGCCCTTACCTCACCCGGACTTGCAGATAGCTATTAGTTCCTACTAACTCATGTGCTGACCTCCTGGCCACTGCAGGGCCCCACTGGAATTTCTTAATTTTTTGTCATTTAACTCAATCATACTTAAATTAGACAAATTATATGATTAATGCTATCTGTGAGAGTATTACTGCCTCTCAGCCTACCCTCACTGGAGCCAACATCTCCCTCTATGACCTTCTCAAAGTTGTGTCGTTATTCTGAGACCTAAATTATGCCTCTGCATGACACAAGCTGACACCACTTTGCAATTAGGCCCTGGATTTCTCAATTGTAATGAAAAGAAGTGAAATACTGATCTAACAGAGATGTCTGAGAAGCGCCCTGCAGTCTGCCGGGTGAGCGTGTGAGGGAGGGAATGAGGTTCCTGTGCCGAGTGTTGAGGGGAACCCAGGTGTGGCTTTGCGCCCCCTGGGCTGTCTCATCACTGAGTCTGATTTTCAGAGCTGTTTCATGTGAGCAGGTTTGGGGTATGACTCAAAAGTGTGTAAAGACTGTGCTGAAGATTGGCTCTGGTCAAGGCTGAAACATCATACCAATGCTTACATGCAGAAATAGTTACCTGCGGTCTCTGTTTAAGTGATATTTCCCTGTACCCAGGGCAGTGTTCGTGGGAATCACTCAGGTTAGCGACAGACACCTAACAGAGGCTGGGAGTTTCATCTCTCCATTTAGCTGCTGATTTCAGGTCTCTCTAAGAAGAGATATTTCCCTGGTGACATGTGTCTGAAGTACATGATTGGGGCTGAATATTCACTTCAGTATTTATGTCTCAGAAGTCTCCATCTGTGAAACAAACAAGAACCATTCCCTACTTCACCTGGGCCTCTATAAAATAGGACGGGGACAGCAAGCTGCACAGAGCCAGGAGGGGGGTAAATCCTTTGTAATAAGCCAATTGTTACTGCAGCATCACATGTAATATTCTAATTGCTCAGGGCTATGTCACTCTTCTTCCATCCAACTCATGAGTTGCTAAGGCACTGGGTTTGGTGTCCAGCTCACGGTGTGCTGTGTGCTTCTCACAGATGTAACATGGCCCGGGTACAAGATGTCTGGAGATGGAATCCTGCCAAGAGGGACAAATGTGGGTAATGTTCTGCAGTGAGGTCTCGGGACTTTTGAGGAAGAAAACAAAAACTCAAGGAGCCTTGGGATTCCAAGGAGCCAGAGAAGAACAGCAGGGAAGTCAAGAACATCCCCAGAGTCTCTCTCCAGGGTCGTTCTAAGCTCTTCTCACAGATGAGGAGAAATTTCATACCTAAGTTTTTAGAAAACAAAAAGGGTGAGTGTCTTTCTTCCAAAGTAAGTATCCTATCCAAAGGTGGAATACTAGGGCTGGCCTCATGGGGCAGGCCCAGGCCCTACGGGACTTTATGATCTTCTGTGACATTCTTTAATTTATCAAAACCTTGGCCAGGTGCAGTGGCTTATACCTGGGAGCACCCTGGGAAGCCAAGGCAGGTGAACTGCTTGAGCTCACAAGTTCAAGACCAGCCTGAGCAAAAGTGAGACTCTGTCTCTACTAAAAATAGAAAATCTGAGGCAAGAGGATTGATTGAGCCCAAGAGTTGGATGTTGCTGTGAGCTATGCCACATTGCATTCTACTCAGGGTGACAGAGTCTCAAAAAAAAAAAAAAGTTTACCAAAACCTTCCTGAAGTTTCATGACCCATGTGGATAGGAAGAAAGATAATCAAATCACAGGCAGTCACTGGGGTCTAATGTTGGAAGCCCACCAAGGCCATCCCTGTGGTGTGAAAGTGCAAGCTGTGCTGTGGCCTCTCAATTAAGAAGACGCCTGTCCAGTCCCATCTCCACTTCCTTCCTCCCCATCTCCACTTCATTCTCTTTCCAGTCATTTGGCCACAAAATCTGAGCCACTGAATTCACATTTCAGCAGAGGAGCAGTGGAAATGGTTCCAATCTCTTTCCCAGTGGAGTTTCATGCTACGAGCATCTCCATAGAGTAGCTTCTCCTTCATTTCCAGATGGGCTGTCAAGACTTGACACACAGGTTAAATGAAGGAATCAGAACCTGCTCCTCATTGGGAAATACTGTCCTCTGGTCCTTCCCATTAAGCCCTTCCTACAGAAAAGCATTCTAGCCGGAATTACACTCTAGAGAATCCCATTATCATCCAGACAGAGGGGTTTTGTGTTTTAGGCTCACCTAGCAACAGCCTATATCTAAAGTGTTTACATTGTTTATTTATTAGCAGAAGTGTTAGAAATAGACTAATATACAAAATATGATATGTGTGTGTCTGTGTGCCTTTGTGTCCTCTTTAACTAGATATTAAATCTTCTTTTTCAACAGCTTTTCAATGTGTGATTAGTATACAAACAGCTACACACATTTAATGTGAAGGATCTGATGGGTTTACACACATAAAACACCTGTGACTGCATTTGGAGACTGGGTCTTTAGAGAGGTTATTAAATTAAAATGAGGTCATGGCAGGTACTAATCCAATCTGATTCTGGTCTTCATACAAAGAGGAAACACTGATGGTTTGGGTGATGTTGGGTCACCTGCCCGCTCTTGTGAAACACAAGAAGACCATCCACAGGTCAGGAAGAGAGGCCTCAGGGAAATCCAACCCGACTGACCCTTGCCCTTGCGTTGCAGCCTCCAGAACCATGAGAAATCAAGCTCTCTTGTCTGGCCACTCAGTCTGTGGCATGTGCACGGCAGCCTCGGGAAACTCATGCAAGTTGTCTGAGTTAAGTTAAATTAAAATTTTGTTAAGCTTTTCTAGCGCCATTATGCATTGTCACCACTTTCTCTCCACCCCCTGCATAGGTCTGAATGTTGGATATCAAGAATAAGATCCCACAGATCATCACACACTGACATACAGATCTGAGCACTGCTTGTGTTCAAAGTACAGATTCCCTTGAATTTTCCTTGTGTCTAAAGAAAGATGGACCTGCCCTAGATATGCAAAGGGAGGCAGGCATGACAGGATGACGAGATTCGGAAGGCAGAAGGCATGTCACTCACATGGCCACGCCCAACCCTCCCCATTGCCCTTGCTTTGCTTTGCTCCCTGACCCAGTGATGGTCAGGACATGGGCCCTAGAGAAAGGGGTACCCTTGGCACTGTGGCAAGGCAAGGTGCCTTTGGGGAGCTGCTGTGTTGCTGCAGGGGCTATGCCCACAGCTGAGACACACAATGGGCTGGTCTGCAGGGCCCTCAGTGGGCTCTTTGCCCAGATGAGGACAGCACAGTCAGAATGCCATAGTGGCTACTTCTTCTTGGGAACTGGTGGCATTAGACCTACCTGGCTGCCTAGCCAGCACTTCTGGTCAAATGGAGCAGAGACACCATCCTACAACCGCAGGACCCAGCATGCTTCCTATGGAAAAGGAGAGGGGAATTACGTTTCATTAACCTCTAAATGCCCACTGCCTGGTATGTACCTGGATCAATAAAGTGGACAGTACATATCACTGTGAGTGGAGCAAATCGGTCCCACTCTGCAGCGAAGCCCCTTTGTGGTCTCAGATGAGTGATTGAGGGGATGAAGGTGACTGGCAGTGCCTTGGACTCTGGTGCAAGGCCCCAGGCAGTCCTAGGGGGAAAGTTGTCCATTGGAAGAGCCCACATCTCCCAGGAGTGAGCTGCCTTGGTAAACGTGCCACCCCCATTCACCAGGTGGGAGTAGCTTGCTCACAGCCACCATGCTCCGCCTGGCCCTGAACTGCTGCACCACTGTAAGAGAATCTACCTTCGTGCCTCCCACTGGTTTTCTTCCCCAGGGATGTGGAGGGGAAGCAGGAGCGAGCCCAGGGCCTTGCAGACACTGGTCCTCCCTGCCCCCCACTACCTAGCCGTCAGTCATCCCCACCCTCAGATATCATGTCAGCACATCTGTGGCTTTTCCTGGATTCTGTGATCCAAAGTTTCATTTTGATGGTCCTGAGTCCTTGATAATTACCCCATTCCCAGTCCAGGACCACATCACATGTCCATTCAGTGTCAAAGGGACACAGGACATTTTAGGAGGTGCCACGGGGTGGCATCTGGGTTTCTCTCATGCTCCCCTGCCTGCATCCTGTGCAAGTGATCCTGCTCACTCCTGCTGATCGGGGCCTATTACTGACAGCATGGTGACCTCTCATCTTAGGTCCCCAGGCACAAGGAGTCCCAGATGCCCTGGAAGCAGCTGTCACTTGCACTGTAGTGGACTCCTTGCTGTGGACCCTGGTAAGTATGTGCACCATTTAAGACCAGGACCTGCACCCCACAGAGCTGGGGGAGATAGTCACCACTCCCAGTGGATCAGTGCTGCCACCAACAAGGTGCTTGCTGCCTCCTGCACCTCCTGGACACTGTGCCTGTGGGACTCCACCAGCCCCATAAATAGCAATGAGCCCTGCTCTGTGCCAGTATCTCCCACACTCAGTCTTGGCCTCCCAGGAGAACCACTGTATGATTTCTTGGTGACCACAGTGCCTCTCTCATTGTCACTGTCCTGGCAGGTGTGTGTGCAGTGGAGTCCACTGACCCCTCCTGTGAAATGCAGCCCTCTAGTGCACCTGCTGGCCTCACATACCCACCCATCCCAGCACGGCCCTCCCTTCAACCTCTCTCTTCCTTTGGTACCATCTCCCCAACAGCTGCACCGTTCCCACTTCTCCCAGAGTTGCCACCGTTTCTCCCCAGCACTGAGTTTACTCCATCCTTTGGGGTCCTTGCTAGGGTGTTAAATCCCATGTCCTGATGGTGAAAAGTTGCCCTCAACTCAGTGAATTGTCATTTATACCATTATATATTCTCGTCCTTTTGATCAACAGTCATGAAATCCAACCCAGGGACATTTCGCTGGATCCCACTTGTACACGCTCCCAAACACTGCAGGTGTGCATCTCACAACCCTATAGACTCTACGGTCTCCAGCCTGCTTCTCACTTTTGTCTGTCCTTGTTCCCTCTGTAAATGACCAGAGTGTTCTGGATTTCCACTGCACCATTCACTGCTTCTCAGCAGCCTCAGTCTCTCATTATTCCTCTGCAGAAAGTCAGTGCAGCTGACCAGGGTCCAGCCAGTTCCTCCATCTTGTAAGCTCTATTCCCCTCCCCCTCCAGGCCTCTGTTTTTCAGATACCTGCATCCCTGTACCTGCCTCAGAAGTTTCCTCTGCCAGAACGTTTTCCTGGGTCATTATCAGTAACACACTTAAAAACTGATCTGCAACACTGTGCCATAAACTACCCACGTCCCATTCCCAAACCCGAATGGTGTTCTCTTCACTGACAGTGAGGCAGGCCTCTCCCCAAGGATGTCTTCCCTTCCCCATCTGCCCCTTGTACCACTTATGTTAGTCTGGATCCTTCAGAGGCAGAGGCAAAGATATGAATAACATGCAGATATTTTGTTAGAGGAAATACCTGTAACAAAGACAGATAGAAAGTGGGGAGGGACCAGAACAGGCTTGGAGAAGAACAGCCTCAATGCACATCAGACCCCTGGATGAGAAGAGGCTGGGAGAGGAACAGCCTCAATGCACATCAGACCCCTGG
>NW_003852448.1:5509009-5511047 GCF_000181295.1 Otolemur garnettii
GGCTGGGAGAGGAGTGGTCTCAATGCACATGAGACCCCTGGGTGGGGAGAGGAAGAAATAATGAGTGCAAGCATCCTGGCCACTGTGCACTGGACAGAAAGTTTGGCCACAGAGTCAGGGAATCCTCAGCAGAGTCAGCCATGAAGATGGGCCAGCCTCAGTATTCCCCATGTCCAGTCATTGGCTGGAAGCAGCCTGCAGGATTCCCAGACCCCCAACTGGGTTTCAGAGTGTAGCAGCTGGAATCTGTGCGCCCTGTAGGGGTCTGTGCTCCGTGTTCACACGTCTGCCCCCAGCATGCACATGCCATGTTGTAAAATGCTCCAAATGCATTCACATTCAGAGCATAAAATATTAAAATGGTGCTTACAAATTTAATGTTTAAAAAGAATATCATTTTCTCAGTCACATTTTCCTAATCAATAAAATATTTAAATTAAGTTGTTATAGCCTGCATTTGTTACTTAGAGCTCAATATAGCTGTTTTCACTTTGAAGGAGAAATACAGCCTGCACACATTCTTAATTTGCTAACACAGCCCTTTTCCAAAAGAAAAAAAATTGTTTGCCAATTATCTAAATTTATAATTTTCCTGAGATTAAATTAGTTCATATCTCCAAATAATGAGCATATTCCATTTGTTCGTAGATACTTATTAGGGACCTAAGTACGTTGCTTCAGGAATTGACATTTTATGGTCCTGCATCATCTATTTTTCTAATACGTTAGATCATTTTCATCATCCCATAAACAGGCTCTGATGTCTCCCAGGCCTCAGGATAAAGCATGCCCACACGTCCTTCCAACTGCTCTCCAGCTTTTGTGGCCTCCTTTAAGAGTAGAACTCAGAAACACCTGCCAACACCTGTTTCCACTTCTTTCCTCTCCACTTTCTCTTGAATTTGCCTAAATCTGTCCACAACCAGCATTGCTCTTGTCATGGACGTCATGACTTCCATCACCAAACACAGTGGCCCATTGGGTCTGCACTGTCCTTGGCACCAGCAGCAGGACATCAGATGACAGATTACTCTCTTTCCTGAAACACTGCGCCCCTCACTCGCCAAGACAGCACTACCCTTTGGTTTTCTTTCTTTCTCTTTTAAAAAATTAATTTTTATTTCAAAATATTAAGGGGGTACAAATGCTTTAGATTGCATGGGTCACTTAAATGCTTGAGTCACAGGTGTAAGTGTGCCCATCACCCGAGCTGTACCCCTCAGGTAGGTTTCCATCCCTCCCCGCTCCACTCTCCCCTGACTGATGCCCACCGGGTTTTCTCTCTGCAGAGAGATGCTCCCTCTTGTTCTGTCCAGTCCAGGCCTATCTGTGGCGTCCCTAACGTATTTACCCAACTGAGCACCAGCATCACCAACATCTCTGCTGGGCTTTCTGGTGGGCACCTCTAATTTTATTATGTGTAAACCTCAACTACTGATCTCTCCACCCAAAACAAAGCTAAACAAACCAAATCAGCTTGTTCATTTTTCCATGTTCCTCATCTCAGCAAATGACAGTTGCTGAGTCACTTTTAGTCTCCCCTTTCTCTTCCATCCTGTGTCCAACACAGCAGGGAATCCTGATTCTACATCCTAAGTGGTACCCAGAGTCAGACGACTTCCCTCACCAGCACTGCTGCCTTCCCGATTAAACCTTCATTATCTCTTCTGTCATCTCGTACTGAAGCCATCCATCTCTTACCTCCCCCCCCCCCGTTTCTATTCTTGGTATCTAACAGGATATCCCCTAAAATGCTGCAAAGCGACATTTTCTAAATATAAGTCAAAGGCACAAATACCTCCTTATCTGACCCAGAGCAAAAACTCCTGTCTTCATTACGGTCTGTAAGATGTAACATGTTCTGCTCATCCTGCACCTCCCTTCACTGCTGGTGGACTTCACTCCCCCCGCCCTCCTTCTCCCTCCCTCCTCCCTCCTTCTCTCTCCTTCTCACTCCCTCCTGTCTCCTTCTCCCTCCTTCTCACTCCCTCCTGTCTCCTTCTCCCTCCTTCTCACTCCCTCCTGTCTCCTTCTCCCT
>NW_003852448.1:5511177-5511555 GCF_000181295.1 Otolemur garnettii
CTCCCTCCTGTCTCCTTCTCCCTCCTTCTCACTCCCTCCTGTCTCCTTCTCCCTCCTTCTCACTGCCTCCTGTCTCCTTCTCCCTCCCTTCTCCCTCCTTCTCACTCCCTCCTCCCTCCTTCATTTCCTCCTCCCTCCATCTTCACTCCTCCCTGCCCTCCTTCTCACTCCCTCCTCCCTCCTTCTCCCTCCCTCCTCCTCCTTCTCCCTCCCTCTTCCTTCCTTCTTCACTCCCTCTTTCTTCCCTCCCTCCAGCTTTGCTCCCTCCTCCCTCCTTCTCACTCCCTCCTTCATTCTCTCCTCCCTCCATCTTTGCTCCCTCCTCCCTTCTTCATTCCTTCCTCCTTCCTTCTCCCTCCTCCCTCCTTCTCCCTCCTC
>NW_003852448.1:5511693-5512951 GCF_000181295.1 Otolemur garnettii
CCCCTCCTTCATTCTCTCCTCCCTCCATCTTTGCTCCCTCCTCCCTTCTTCATTCCTTCCTCCTTCCTTCTCCCTCCTCCCTCCTTCTCCCTCCTTCTCACTCCCCCCCTCCTTCATTCCCTCCTCCCTCCATCTTTGCTCCCTTCTCCCTCGTTCTTCCCTCCCTCCTCCCTCCTTCTCCCTCCTTCCTCCTCCTTCTTCACTGTGCTCTAGCCCCTCTGGCCTCTCTGCCATTTCTCAAGCTGAACCATTTCCTATCTGAGCCCTTCACACTTCGCTTCCTGCTGCCTACAGTGCTGTCCCTACATAAGGCCTCTTTGCTCCTCCCCTTACTTTCCCCAGGTTGTTGCTCACATATCACCTTATGAATGAGACCTTCCCCAATTACCATAATCAAAATCTCAAATCCACTCATGCCCTTGCACTGCCAGTCAACCAGGCTTAATTTTTCTCAATGCCATTTATCCCACCAGATCTATGATTTTTATATTAGTCATCCCCTGTCCCCATCTGCAGTGTTACGTCCACTCAGAGGGAGACTTTCATGTTAGCTACGGCTGCTCTTCCAGCACCTTGGAGAGTGGGGGCATGACTTGGTGCTTGCTGCACAGGCACTGGATGGAACTGAGTAAGTGGTAAGTGGGAAGACAGTTCTCTCTATTGGCTTAATTGAAACTGAAGGAACGTGGAGACAGTGTAATACCGAGAGCCAGATGGTGAACAAGAGAGGTGATGAACCAGCAAGGCCGTGAGCTGTGTGCTGAATACACGGGTCAAGTCACAGGACACCAAGTTCTAACAGGACTAAAAAAACCCCAGCAAGTTTTCATCCATGACATGCTGTAAAGGTCTGTGTTGAATACCACCCAATTCCAATAACAAAATTTTCTGCACAGTCTCTTAAAACAAAACTTCCATATTTCCTTACAAAGCACTAAGCAGAAGTGATACTTTGAAAAGCAAAACCGGCTGTTGAGCCGCACGACCTCTATCCTGGAGCAATAGGGTTGGCAAATGTAGTGAATACGAATACAGGACACATGGCCAGAACTGAATCTCAGAGACACCACAAATTATGTCTCAGTATACATGTGGCCTCTGCAATATCTGGGACATAATTATAGGAAATAAAATATTTATTGTTTATCCAAAGTTTGAATTTAACTGGGCACCCCATGTGTGTCATCTGGAAGCTCCTGAAACAGATAAGGCCCAAAGGTCAGCAAGGTAAGCAAGGGCCGCACCTGCTCACCCCCCC
>NW_003852448.1:5513057-5530329 GCF_000181295.1 Otolemur garnettii
CCTCCCTGCCTCCCCCTCTCCTCCCTGCCTCCCGCTCACCTCCCTGCCTCCTGCTCTCCTCCCTGCCTCCCCCTCACCTCCCTGCCTTTGTCTGTAGCTGCCACTCTCCTTGTGGTCAGAACATGTGGAGCTCTCTTCATCTTGCTATAAAGAGGGACTCACAGGTAATTTTTATTTTAGGATGAGTTCTATGCCTTTGTAAACACTGAATTGAAAAGGAGGGGGGAAGCTGCAGCATGATAATTGCCACTGACCTAGTGGGATATGAGTTTAGACAAAGGAAGGCATTGCAATTCCAATGAGTGCTTTTGTGATCAAACACATGGGTTCAAAATGCAGTTTACTGGAAACTCTTCCAAAGCATCCCCCAATCCTGTGACGCTAGGCAGCTCCTGCTCCATCAAGCATCTCAAGAAGTCTGGCTGTTCCATTTAGGTCCAGACAGAAGCCCCATTGCCCTGCATTTCAGTGGTTCTCAGATGTTTGGGTCTCATGACACTTTTGTACTCTCAAGGATAACTGGGAGCAACAAAGACCTTTTGCTTATGTGTGCTTTATCAATTGATATTTACCATATTAAAACTAAAAAAGAACATTTAGAAGCATTTCTTTTTAAAATCATTTAAAATAATAACAAAGCCACTCCATGTTATTATGAACAAATTACTTCATTTTAAAAATGCATGCTTCCTAAAACAAAAGAAAATAGTAAAAGGATCAGCATTGTTTTATAATTTTTCAAATGTCTTTAACATCCACTTAATAGTAAATGGGCGAGTCTCACATCAGTTTCTGTCCTCACTCTCTTGCAATGCCTTGTTTTAGTTGAAGAATATAAAGAAAACCAGGCCTCACACAGATGTGAAATTAGAGAAGGGGAATTACTTTAACAAGCTTTATGAGCACTAAGGGTATTAGTCCTTGATTTTATGCCAAGAAAAGGCAAAAGACAGGTAAGTTCCAAGGTGGAAACAGAAAGCATATAATTTTTTAAAAGACGGAGTCTTGCCATGTTGCCTAGGTGGGTCTCAAACTCCTGGACTCAAGGGACCTCCCACCTCAGCCTCCTGAGTAGCTGGGATTACAAGTGTGCATCACCAGGCCCACCTCGAGACCACAGTAATGAATTTTTAACTCTGAACTTATGAGACAATAAGAGTTTTATTTAAATAAAACTAATGACATCATAGTATTTTGTGAACTTACTTCTTTTCTTTTCTTTTCTTTTTTTTTTTTTTGTAGAGACAGAGTCTCACTTTATCGCCCTAGGTAGAGTGCCATGGCATCACAGCTCACAGCAACCTCCAACTCCTGGGCTTAGGTGGTTCTCTTGCCTCAGCCTCCAGAGTACCTGGGACTATAGGCACCCGCTACAACACCTGGTTATTTTTTGTTGTTGTTGTTGCAGTTTGGCTGGGGCCGGATTTGAACCCACTACCCTCAGTATATGGGTCCCGTGCCCTACCCACTGAGCCACAGGCACCGCCCGTGAACATGATTCTTAATAGCATCATGGGCCTTTATGAATCAAGCATCTCAAGGAGTCTAGCAGTTTCTATATCACACTTTGAGAACCACTGCCCTAGCCGAAACTAATTATGTTGACTTTTAAAAGGTGAAAAGTTGAAGAATGGGCGGAAAACCACTGACTCCCCCCTTCTGATGTGCAATTATAATTTCCACGTCTAAGGCACTTCCTTGCTCTCCCATCTGGCGGGAGGCTGTTAGAAGCAGCTGTGCCACCCTTGAACGCTTGCTGCTGCTTGGAAGCCCCTTCTCCAGGCGCCCGTGTCCTCACTCTTGATTTTGGCCTCTTGTGCAGACCGAGGGCACAGACACGATGCAGCTCTGTTCTCTGCTGAGATGTAACCAAGGGTGACTTTTACTCCAGTTCCCAGAAAGTTCCTCACTTCCATCTGAGACCTCGTCAGCCTGGTCTGCATTGTCCTTGTTTCTCTCAGTATTTTGGTCACAGCACTTAGTAAGTCTCTAAGGAGTGTCAAACTTTCCCTCACCTTCCTGTCTCCTCCTGAGCCCCCAACACTCTGTCTGTCACCCAACTCCTAAGCGCCTACTACGTTTTCAGGTGTCTTTATAGCAACACCCCCAGTAACAATTTTGCATTTTAATCTGTTTGTACTTCTGTAAAGGAAATACCTGCAGCTGAGTCATTCATAAAGAAAAGAGGTTTATTCTGCTCGTGGTCTTGCAGACTGTACAAGGAGTGTGGCGCCAGCGCCTGCTTCCCGTGAGAGCTTCGGGGAACTTCCAGCCAAGGCAGAAGGTGAAGGGGGAGCAGGTGTGTCTCCCGGCGGGGGCAGGACCAGAGAGGGAGGAGGTGGGCCAAGCTCCTTTAAACAGCCAGCTCCTGTGTGAACCAGCAAAGTGAGAACTCACCCCTTACCACCCGGGAGGCCATTCACAGGGATCCGGCCTGGCCCCGCCCCCTCCCACCAGCCCCGCCTCCAGCACAGGGGATCCGATTTCATCGCGAGGTTTCCAGGGGCGGGATGTCCAAACGTATCGCCTGCCTGTCTTGGTACTCACTGACTTCAGTGAAAGCTGCTACTCCGAATCCTCGGTCAGAGAGCTGACAAACCGCCAGCTTGTTCAGGTCAGTCACGGGATTTCTGCTTTGTCCTTTCTGGGAGGTCCTGGTTCCCTGCGCCGCTCGGGCTGCGTGTCAGCCTCCCTCTGGCCTTGGCCTTGAAGGGGTAGTTATTACTCCGGTTTTCTCCGTCTAGCTCGCTTTGTTTCTACCGAATTCATTATTATTTTTTTCTTTTCTTTCTTCTTCTTCTTCTTTTTTTCTTTTGCAGTTTGTGGCCGGGGTTGGGTTTGAACCCACCACCTCCGGTATATGGGGCTGTCGCCCTAACTCCTTGAGCCACAGGCGCCGACCCCAAATACATTTTCTTAGCATAGCTTCGCTGCTGGGAGGATGGCTGCCTCCTTTTCAGCTCCAGGTGCTGCCTTGAACCAGATTCACCTGGGCTCCCGTAAATGTCCAGCACTGCCTGTTGCCAACCCGGGAGACGCCAGAGGGATTATCCCTGCAGGGCAGGGGCCCGTGCCCAGGGGACCTGGCATCTGAGACCCCAGAGGGAGCATCCCTGCAGGGTGGGGGTCTGTGCCCAGGGGACCTGGCGTCTGCCCTGGCTGAACTCTGAGCAGTTTCCAGGCGGCTGGCAGCCCAGGCTCCCTGCTCATCTCTGCCTGTCCTCCTAGACCTCGCTCCCTTCAGGCAGTCATGATGCTACTGCCCCTGCCGGGGAGCCCAAGGAAGAGGGGAGGCTGGTGGGCCGCCTCGATTTCACTTTTCCCTAGTAGGCACCGTGAGGTAAGGGGAATTTTCTGTGCACTTGGCACTTGGCAGAATGGAGGAGTTTGGTTCTTCCGTCCGCTTAGAGTTTTTTCACTTCTCTATGGCCTTGAGAATCATTTTCTCCTATTCTTGAGCACCTGCTCGGACATTTGCTGGTGGGGATCTTCGTGCTACGTATTTGTTTTGTGGGGTTATTTTTTGGTGGGGATAGATAAGCCGGATTACCTCCATGCACCAGTTTGGAACAAGAGTTTCCAAGGGTGGGGAGCTTATTGACACAAGGGCTGCCAGAATGCTTAGGTCCAGGTAATCCGAGGTTTCAGTTACTTTTATCGGGCGTATTTTAAAAGGCTGTTGATACGTTAAACTTTTCCTGCAGACTTTAGGATGATAAGAACAACGGTAATTCCATAATGTCTGAATGACCTTGGTTAATTACTGTGTAACTTGTTCAATAAAATAAGTTTCTCCATCACTGGAAATTTTGTGTGGTATTCACCAAAGAGGGAAAATATTTTCTAAGAATTTCTTTGCTGCAGTGGTTACACCAGCTTTTCAGCTGGGAGAGGCTTCTCTCTATTCTAGAAGTGACCATATTGCTAAATTACATGTTGATAACTTGTGAAGGAGGGTAATTGAATGAAATCCATCTCTAAAGTTCAAATGGTTCTGGTGGAGGGGGAATTGTTCCTGGGGCTACTTTAAATGTCTTTCCAGGATTGTTAAGTCTGACAAGTTAAGTATTGATTATATATGTTCCTACCCTACCCACCTTGGAGCAATACCTTCTACCAATATTTTTTCATGAGTGTGTCATTTTTTCAATTCCATATGAGTCTCTGAAAGTAGGTCTTTTTTTAGAGACTGAGTTTCAATTTATCACCCTTGGTAGAGTGCTGTGGCATCACAGCTCACAGCAACCTCCAACTCCTGGGCTAGGTGATTCTCCTGCCTCAGCCTCTCAAGTAGCTGGGACTACAGGTGCCTGCCACAACGCCCAGCTTTTTTTTTTTTTTTTTTAAATTTGGTTGCAGTTTGGCCGGGGCGGCTTTGAATCCACCACCCTCAATATATGGGCTGGCACCCTACCCACAGAGCCATAGAAGCTGCCCAAAAGTAGGTCTTTCAACAAAGGAAGTTTCAGTGACTCACAGGACTAAGTGACCATATGGGCCTTCCATAATTTTCTTTTTTGTATTATATTTGCAACCTTTATTATGAAAATCTTGTTATTTCATTTCAGAGGCATGCCATTATTTATTAAACAATTTGTCATAAGTTATTTGATTTGGAGCAACTGTAGAGTTCATTCAAGGTACAGAGCCTAAGGACTGTCAGTGTCTCCTGAGTTTCAGCCTTAGCATGAAAATTGGGCAGTCTTTCTCAGATGTTTGGAGTCTGATTTATGAGTATAAGGTTGCGTTTTTATAATAGCAGCTTGTGAAGGCAGCAATAATGTGAAGGATTGCCAGCAAACTGAAGGTCCATTTTTCATAGGAATATCCCTCAATGTTAAAAGTCCCCCGTGTTTCCATGACAGTCCCAAATCATACACTACTCCAAACGCATGTTTACTACCAGTGTAAATATTTGCAGTTCTAGCTTTGGCTAGCTCCCACAGGCACGGGTGAGGGCAAATCATTCTGCAGATTGATCTGAAGTTAATTGATAGCGTGCTCACCTTTCCTGTCATTCATGTTGGGTTAGAACAGCATGCTCTGTGTGTTGTTTTCCAGTAGGAAAATTTTCACGGGAGTCATCAATATAGAGTACCATTTCCAGGGGAGTTAATGGTGTTTTGGTAAATCTAATGTAGGAGTTAGATTCTAAGACACCAATTCAGCATAATTGTGAGTCTCTCCTTTGTCAGGTAAAGTTAACAGTATTATAGTTTAAAAAGTTACAGCAAAGACTACACATGTTTGAAGGAGACGGAAGTAGAATCTCAAAAGATATACCTGATAGCTTAAAAAGTGCTGCATGTGTTAAGTATTTAATAAACTTTGCACATCACAGGGAACTTGTAGTCATAAGTTGTTCCCTTGAATAACTTTTGAGGAGTATTCTGCAACTTGAGTGGCTACAGGTACTACTTCAAATGACTTCAATGTGGCCTAACTACAGGGTCCAATTGTAAGGTATAATGAGCTCGTGGTCCGATTTTTTAACCTGTCCTTGAATGAGACTGTCTAAAGCCTGATTGTTCCATTCATGGACAAAGTCAAGAGTTTGGAATATTTAGAAAGTCCAAAAGACAGAGGATTTCCAAAGCCTGTTTAAGTCCAGTAAAGTCCTCTTACATGTTGTTCACCAAGAAAAAGGTTCCTGAGTACTGATTTCAGGTCAGTTCATAGATTGGAGAAACTCATAATAATAATTTAAAAAATGGGAACCTATAATCTACAATATCCTTCAAGTCCAAAGACTCCAGAGTTGTCTTTTGGTCATAGGTTTAGGATAATTTTAGGTAGTTTTAATTCTTCCTAGAAACAGAAAGCTTCCATGTGCAAATAAATGATAACCAAGGTGATCAGCAATTCTTGTGAGAATAGCACTTCATTGTGAGAAGCTTTATGGCCTTTGTAAGCCAATTATTGTAGCAAATACACTGAATCAATTTCATCCTCTTTGGATGATGACCAATGGAGCAAAATCATCTACATATTTTTAATCAGGGTAGAATTTCTAGAGAATAGTAGATTTTTAAAATGCTGATGTAAAACTTGTGATAAGTATGAAGGAGCTTTGCTAAATCTAAGAGGTTTTACTGTCCAGGTTTAATGTTGATTTTTCTAAGTAAACACGAACAAATATTGGCTGTCTTTGTGTATAGGAATGCTAAAGGAAGTGAAGCACGAATTTGCTGCCACAAACCACCTGGATTAAGTTAGTGCAGTTGATAGCACAGGAAATCTTAAATTTTGTTCATCACGCTGAGATCTTGTGTGTCTCGATGTGATTTCAGAACAGGTAGGATCGGAATGTTGCAAGAAATGATAAACGTCAGTTTAATTAAATCTGTTATAGACATGAGTCCTTGCATCACTTCAGGTTTTAAAGGGTACTGAGGTAATTCAGGAAGTGGTTTTTAAAGATCAATTTGAATTTTAATAGGCTGAACACTTTGATTTTTCTCATATTTATGGAAGAAGAGGTCTATAAAGTGTCAGAGTTATCTATAATATTTATATTTTTATGGTCTTAAATAGTCTCCTCAGCACAATCACCTGGACCTGGGAAACACCTGATGTTACAGTGTCTGATGAATCTGAGGGTTTCTAAGGTTATTTCTCCTGAGGAAAATTTAATTTGACCTTCCACTTGGGAAAGCAAGTCAGTCCTTGGGAAATTTACAGGGGCAATATCACATTAGAAAAAGGTATCACCTTCACAGGAGGTGCCCAGAGTAACTGTTAAGGGTTGAGAGAGAGGAAGTCTTTGAACTTGATTGGAAACCCCCAATGTGAAGACATTTTTATTACTCTGAGGAATTTTTTCATATATATTAAGGTAAGAGTTAATGTAGAAAGAGTTGCCCCAGTATCTATCAAAGCAGTACAACTTTCCCTCATTTATTTCAAGTTTACTTTCTCCTTATTGATCTAAAGAAATTATTGGAAGCACCTAACTGGACAGTTCGTCAGAGCCCTGTCAATATTAACAGTATCATGAGAACACAATCAGCTTGGGGGCTTCCTTCTCACAGGGCAAGCAGTGTATTTAATAATCCTGTGAGGTGAAAGGGAAGCACTTTTTTCCCCAGTTTCTTTTGTTTACACTATCAATAGGAGTAAAATTAAAGTGGAAGCAGAACTTTCCAAGCCTAGTCAAGGTCCCTATAGTGTTGTAATTGTGGGACCATGGCTTTACTTGTTTGATAGCCTTGTCTTCTGCTGTATTGGTCCTTTAAAACGTTTACAAGTTGAAGCTCTAGGAGACAAGTGATTTCCCATTCTAACTTATGTTTCTTTGGTAAATTACTGAGTCCTGGGCAAAGAACATCAATAAAGTGGGCAAATGGGGCAAAACCAATTCCAAGATCTTTGAGACCAGACTGCTGTTGTCTGGATATCTCTTCTAATGGATTTGGAAATCTGCCATTGGTTCATCCCTTTCCTGTTTACAGGACTGTGTTATGGCACAGTCTATTCTCATTAATTAAAAAAAAAAAAACTTTCAGAACTGCCTCAAGATTATTTGGCCTAATTTTATGGCTCTTTTTGTTCCATCTCTGGAGGAATATTTAGAAGCATACCCCAAATCTTTGTAGTCTCTTTAATCTACTACTTGAAGCTATTTTGAGCATCCCTTGGATCTGCTCTTATTTGGATATATGTATATGAATCAGGGAATCCACACTTGTAGGCACCAAGAAGATTTTCAAATTCCTCTATAAATTTACTTGAGGGTCTGGGAAATCTTTCTTATAATGGTTTGAAGCTAAGCTCAAAAATAGAATGTTAATTCTACTGATGCCTGGGTCTCTATCTCACCTGAACATCTTATTTTATATGGAATCTGGTATTGAGGAAGTTTAGGAAGAGAGAACAAGAGTCAATAGGATTAATAGATTCAGCATAATCAGGCAGTGTGGGGTAGAGAAGAACAGAGGGTTAGATGAGGAGTGATTGTATCAGTTCAGTTAGCCAAATCAATCTGAATTTAGTTTTTAATCTCTCATTTGCTGTAGGAAGGAATTCTGTAGAGAAACTATCTTAGAATCACTTTGTCTTTTAAAATCCTCTGCACACCAATCAAAAAATGTAATCCCTTGTATTTGAGAGGTCATCTTTAAAATGACTATATTTTCATATTTTTATCTAAGTTAAAGTGTCCCCAAAGTGGCCATTCCAATTCTCAATTATCCTTAGTAAAGTTCACCCATTTTTCTAGGAATGTACAAGTCCACAGTTTTTAAACATATAACTAGAAAGGGTTTTAGAGGGAGAATTTTTGGATGTTTTGGACTGGGAAGAATTCATCCTGTCCTTTTGTTACAACACAAAATAAGCCACGGGAAATCTGGCTAGAGAAGTTATTGCTCTGAGATCCAGAGAAATATGTATCTTCTGCTGTGAACAGAAAAGACTGACTCACCTAGGCTCAGTCAGACAAACTAAAAATAGCAATTTTATGCACAACAAATGGAGAGCTCAATCAACAGGAGAGCAGAGCTTAGGTCCAAAGGGGTTCCTCCAGTGAACTCGGCTCTCGGTACTGGTACCTACTTGCTTACTGGCCTTGGGAATCATGAAGGGAAGGGTATCTCCTTCAGGTCCCACTTCTGACACCAGAAACTATAAAAATCCAAATCTAATTAGCCAATAAAATTTTAAAGTTTTTATTGTAGTGTAAAAGAGTAAGTGTAAATTGTGATCCAGGAAAATTCAAAACTGAAAGTGGTTAGAAGCTCAGAGGTGGGCTGTTAAAGGCTGACTTACATAGCAAAAAGAGACAGTTAATTAACTTATACCATGATTAGTTGTTACAACTAGGATTTACAGACAGCAGAAATTGATAAATAGTATTTTTTTTTACCATTTTTGGAAGATAACTTGAGATTTATTTCTGATTATCAGAATCATTTATAAGATACTTCTAAGCCACTTATGTTTAAAAATCAAACAAAGTTAAGTTCTACTTATGTGGCTTAGTTGGTCTTATTTTCTTGGCTAATATTCAGGCCTTGTCTCCATTCTATTTTTTTTTTTTTTTGCAGTTTTTGGCTGGGACTGGGTTTGAACCCACCACCTCTGGCATATGGGTCCAACGTTCTACTCCTTTGAGCCACAGGGGCATCCCCATTCTATTTTTTTTTAACACTTGTAAAATTGCAGATGCCTGACACTTGTAGGTATTCACGTGCATGAGATGATATGCATGGAGGCTTTGCTTTGTATTTGTTTATTTAGTTTGAATAAAGTAAATGGTTTTGGGATGGACACCCTAATAAAAAAAGGAAAGAGAATTGCAGAGAAGACAATAGGTAGGTACACAGAACAGTTAAGCAACATATAAAAGGGATCCCCTTTCCCTCCTCCACTTGAATATACTTGTGTTTTTCTCTCCTAAAGGCATGTCATTTTCTATCAGTTTCTTGTTAGTATTGAGTACATTGGATACTTACTTTTCCACTTTTGTGATACTTTACTAAGAATATGTTTCAGCTCCATCAAGGTAAACATAAAATATGTAAGGTCTCCATCTTTATTTATGGCTGAATAGTATTCCATGATATACATATACCACATTTTATTAATCCATTCCTTCCAAAATGGGGGAAGGGTAAGGAAATAAGGAGAAGAGGGAAGAAATGAGGGGGATTGGTGTGTACCCACTCAATGGGAACAATGTGGGAGTATGTGGCACACCTCCTGGGGGCAGGACACAAGTATAACAGGGACTGTAATACAATATAAATTAAATATGCTGTAGAGCTCTAGAAAGGAAAATGAAAACAATGGGTAAAATTAATGACAAGTCACATTTGAATCAGTGGCTGAACATGTTAAAAATAAACCAGCCTCTGCTGTAGGGCAGAGAGCTATCCACGTTGGAAATGTTCTGACCAAAGCTCAGTGCCTCCCACTGCAAAACAGTGGGAAGGTTCTTTTCATTTTTTCTTCATTGGAAAATTGGATCCCATTTTAAGGACCCTTCCAAAAGTCCAATTTATAACATGCTGTCTTTATAATTAGTAGCTTGGAAAAGATTGAGATTCCTCTATGACAGTGTTTCTTCTTAAGGCCTTCCTGGGTTGCAGACATAGGGGCTAGTCTGGAGAGGCCCATGTAGGTGGTCCATCACAGTCTCCAATCTGTGAAGTTATTGCATGGATTATCCCACACCACATATTACACCAGACTCCTCCTCTTACAATGCCATTGTCTTATATTGTAAAAGTGTGGTGCAGAGCAAATAATCCCATCTATCACTGGACAAAAGACATGAGCAGAACCTTCTCTGAAGAAGACGGATGAATGGCCAACAAACAAATGAAAAAAATGCTCATCACTCCTACTCATTGAGAAATGCAAGTCAAAACCACCTTGAGATATCACCTAACCCCATTGATAATAGCCCACATCACAAAGTCCCAAAGCTTCAAATGTTGGTGAGGATGTGGAGAAAAGGAAACACTCTTACACTGTTGTGGGATTGCAACTAATATAGCCTCTGTGGAAAGAAGTATGGAGCATCCTCAAAGAATGAAATGTAGACATTTCATTTGATCCTACAATTCCATTACTAGATATCTACCCAGAAGAAAATAAACCATTATATCATGAGGATACTTGCACTAGAATGTTCATTGCAGCTTACTTCACAATTGCCAAGACATGGAAACAACCCAAGTGCCCATCAACCCATACAGAGAATAATAAACTGGGACACATGTATACTATGGGATACTATTCAGTGATAAAAGATGGTGACTTTACATCATCTGTATTTACCTGAATTGAGTTGAAACACATTCTTAGTAAAGTATCATAAGAATGGAAAATGAAGTATCCAATGTACTCAATACTAACATGAATCCAATAGAAAAACAACGACTTGCCTATAGGAGAGAAAAACATAAGTATATTCAAGTGGAGGAGGTGAGGGGAGGAGGGAGGAGGATTGAGAAATTCTCACCTGATGGGCACATTGTGAAGATGTACAGCACATCCCATGAATAAAGGGCTTAACTACAACTTGAACTTTCCCTTAGAAACACAAACATTGTAACCTAATCATTTTTACCCTCAAATTAATCTGAATTTTAAAAAGAAAAAGTATGGTACAGCACTTTGCCCATAGTTGTGACTATCAAAGGACATAGTACCTGTGAAAATACAGAAAATCACAATTTCAAGATAAGCATTAGTCCTCTGGTCTATAAACAACCTCCTCAAAGTGCCAAGTTTCAAAATCTAAATTCAGTCTTTATAATAGAAATATGTTGGATTGTAACAAATAGGAAATCAAACATTTCATATTTAATAACCTAATACCTATAATATACTTAAAATATTAAAAGAGTTATATAATTTAAAATTTCCATAATTTAATATCCTAATAACAGCAATAACTAAGTTGAATAAAGATATAGATCTTAAAAATAGCTCATGTGGTTAAAATAACTGACTAATGCAAAAGTGATTGAAATTTATTTATATTGCTAGACTTTTTTAAAAAGCAACTTTATATTCACAGAAAAATTGAGTAAAAAGTGAAGAAAATTCCTATATACTCTCTGCCATTATCAACATCTCACTAGAGTGGTTGACTTGTTATAGCTGGTGAAACTACACTGGCACATCATGTTACCCAAAATCCACAGTGTACGTAAGAAATCGCTCTTTGTGTGGCACCTCCTATGGTTTTGACAAATGTATAGTGATGTGTATTCACCATCACAGTATCATACAGGGTAGTTTCACTACCTCAGTGGTGGCTTTTAGTAATAATAAATTAAACGTATAAATTTTAACGTATATTCAAAACAATTCTATGTCACAACAATAGAATCAGAAGCTTTAGTTTTTGTGACTAAGACATAGCTGACATTACTTAAGTGCCATGTAACCTGTCCATGTTACATGGATGTTAAAAATAGCATTCTAATATCACACAGACCTTTAGATTTTTTTTAAACTTTGTTTTGGAATAAATTTAAATTTGTAGAAAAATTACAAAGGTAGTATAAATTTCATGCATAACCTTCATTCAGATTCCCTTATTCTTAATGTCTCCCATGGCCATAGAATAATTGTCAAAACTAGGGCATCAACACATATATATTAAGTAAACTCTGAAGCTTATTCAGATTCTACCAGTTTTTCTGCTAATGTCTTCATTCCAATCCAGGATCTGATCCAGGATTTTACATCACAGTTAGTTGGTTCCATATCTTCTCCAGTCTTGATGGTACCTCAGCCTTTTCTTGTCTCTCTTTCACATCCTTGACTCTTTTAAGCAATGATCATGAAATCTTTCTAAAACATCCTTTGGTATGAATTTGTCTGTTTTTTTTTCATAGTTACATTGAGGTTATAGATTTTGAGGGGAACTATCAAAAGCTGATGTGCCATCATTGTGATGTACTTAATTTGTGCATCACATTAGGGGGAACGTGATATCAATATGTTTTATTACAAGTAAGTAATGAAAGCTATCACTTAACTAAGAGTTATCTTTTTTTCTTTTTTTTCAAAGTCTCCAATGCCCTGGGAAAAGTGCCATGCAGTCATTGTAGCTCACAGCAACCTCAAACTCGTGGGCTCAGGTGATCCTCCTCACAGCCTCCAGAGAAGCTGGGACTACAGGTGCCTGCCTTGATTCCTGGCTAGTTTTAGAGACAGACTCTCACTTTTTCTCAGGCTGGTCTCAAACTCCTAGGCTCAAGCAATCCACCTGCATTGGCCTCCCAGAGGGCTAGGATTATAGGCATGAGCCACTGTGCCCAGCCAGTCAGGAGTTTTCTTCAATATTACTCCAATGTAAAGATATAATTTTCCCCTTTGTAATTGATAAATATGCTGGGGGAGATACTTTGAAGCTACACACATACCGTTTTTCAACTTAAACATCTACTTACTAATTTTAGCATTCATCAGAGGGTCTTGGCCACAGCAATTATTATTCTAGTGTTCTTATGGTGATTTTCTATCCCATTCCTTTGTTGATAATTGTAATTATTTTTTAATTTCAGATTAATATGAGGGTACAGATTATTAGCTTACATTGTTTGCATTTGTTTTATAAAGTTCATGTTTTAGTTGAGACCTTCACCCAGAGAGTATACCCCATACCATTACATTGTGCCTATTAGATGGTACAAACCAATCCCTCTCCCTCCTCTCCTCTGCCCCCTCTCCTCTGCACTTACGTTTAATTCTGTTATTCTCCCATTTGGGGGTGGAGTTGTTTATCTATTGGTTTCATATTAGTATTGAATACATTGGATACTTACTTTTCCATTCTTGCAATACTTTACTAAGGATAATGTTCTTCAACTCCATCCAGGTAAATACAAAAGGTGTAACATCTCCATCTGTCCTATGGCTGAATAGTATTCCATGGTATATACATACCACAGGTTATTAATCCATTCGTGGGATGATGAGCACTTGGGTTGATTCTACATCGTGGTGATTTTGAATTGAGCTGTGATGAACATTCTAGTGCAAATGTCCTTATGGTAAAATGACTTTGTTCTTCTGAGTAGATGCCTAGTAATGGGATTGTAGGATCAGATGGAAGGTGTACTTTTAGCTCTTTGAGGATTCTCCATACTTCTTTCCCTAGAGACTGTAGTAGTTTGCAATTTCACTAGCAGTGTAAGAAAGAGTTTTTCTTTCTTCTCCATTCACTTATTTATTCAATCATTTATTTTTGCCAGTATGGATTCATGTGTGCTTATTTTTTTTTACTGTGAGTTGTCATTAAACACTATTGATATTCATTTTCTTTCTCAGTTTGCTCCTGGTTTGGTCATTGGAAGCTCTTTCAAACTGGCTGCTGTCACTTTTTGACAAGTTCCTACCCTGCCCCTCATCTTTTTTGTTTCACTTTCTATGTTCTGACTTTACAAGGTATTCCAGACCCACCTTTAGTTTTAAGATAGGCATTTTAATGTTGATATCTCATTGGATATTGGGATCCAAACTCTCAACTCCACAGTTTAGGATAAATATTGCATTTATTTGAGATTTTAGGATGGTGACAAAGAACATGTATAAAGGGCATAAAATGACCCATGCTCCAGTCTTTTTTGTATTTTCATTTGGATATTTCACTTCAAAATGGAGGTTTGTTGGAGAATGTGGAAAAGGAAATTATCAGTAGGTCACCCACCCTAGGTCATACTCATGGTAGAATTTCATGACTGAACCAGCAGATGTAGGAGTAACAAAGCCTCAAGGAAGAATATGGGAAGAATACATGGAAAGTGTCATCAGTCACAGCTTTGTGCACTGGACAGATTATACTTAACCATGACGTAGCCATGAGCAGACAGGTGGAGTGAAGAGCATTGCCAGGTAGGTAAAGGGTAGGAACCTTGTGGAAGGCAAAGTCACTACATGTCTCCCAAGAGCAGTGGTCAAAACTTCCAAAGAGGTAGCCCGGAAAGTGAGTGTCTGTTTACAATACCAAGCTGGCTTCTCCCAAGGGCAAAAGACATAGGCTGTCCCTTCCACTGATCTTCTCAGAAAACCTCTTGATGGATTGAGCAATTTCCCTTTAAATATGCAGAACACCATGTCCACTCATACATTTTTTCAGAATGTTTTCTGTGACCTCATCTCTAAAACTAGCTGGGCATTGTGCTGGACGCCTGTAGTTCTAGCTACTCAGGAGGCTGAGGCAAGAGAATCACTGAAGCCCAAGTGTTTGAGGTTGCTGTGAGCCTTGACACACAGCACTCTACTGAGGGCAACATAGTGAAACTCTGTCTCAAAAAAAAAAAAAAAAAAGAAAAAAAAAGTAAAAAGCCTTGTGACAGGGAGGGACACATATATCTAAACTTCATTCTTTCTCAGAAACATTAAAAAGATGTTTAAATTCTATAACATAAAACTTATTTGGGGTGATTTTGTTCTTGTTTTCCAAATAGTAGACCCTAATTATGGGGCTTTCTGTCAAATGTCTACTTACGTGTGAAGCTTATTTACTAGTACTTTAGTGTTTCTGTAATACCTACAACAAAAACATCCGAAAATAAAACATGAATTTCATAGCTTGCTTTGTTATGAACTTTGATGTTCATAACTCAGGATAGGGGAAAAAAGTTTTCCTATAATCTTAGTGTTAAGGATTTTTTCTTGGTCTCTGATTTATGCAAAATCTATCATCTATGCATCACCAGAATATTCATTCAAATAAAACATTCAATTGCTTAACTCTGCAAATCTGACAGAGAAGTAATGCAACACATATCTCTTCTTTAGAGGGGAGGTTTGAGTTCTGCAAGACTTCAGAAATATAAACTCAATTTTCTAATACTGCTTAGGCTAAGATTTCTCTTTTTTGAAGCAATGGTTCTCTACCTTTGAATCACTATCCATACATCAAAAGACACTTGATGCCTATGTTCTCCAGTTCTTTGAAATGCATACAAATAAAAGTCATGTGTGGGAAGCATTCATCTTCTTTTTAATTATTTTCTCTTTCCACACATGTGAGGCTTCTCCCTATCTGTCTACCTTGCCTTGCAATGTTGTTGGCAGCCCTAAGTGAATGGTCAGTTACATGTGATTGCTCTCAATGTTTATCAGACTACATTTTCCCCAAATGCAGGTGCCACTGTTTGTCCATCAGTCCTTACATGCTGGCCATTCTCTGTCTTTCACTGTTCCTCAGGAGGGAGTGACTCTCCCTTCATCATCACCTCTTTCCCACATTCATATTCCAGCTCACAAGTAAATTCATTACTTTGATTACAATGCCATTCTTTTGCCGTAGTACCCTGTTCATGTCTCTATAAGAGAAGCTATGATTTTTAACAGTTATTAATGACATGCTATGCTGTAGGGCCCTCAAGGCCAAGATCTGCGCCCCTTTGTTCTATAATCATATGTGCTATGTGTCAGACTGACGCCCCACCCCCCAGCAGACACTCTATGAGTGTTTGCTGTTGTCATCATATTGCCTCCTGCTGGGAGCCCCCACTGCTGATAGGTGTCCTTGCCTTTGCACTAACCTACTTTAGTCTGTTCTGTATGTAGGTTCCATTGTGATCCTGCTAAAATAAATATCACTCATTGTAAATCCTTTCCTGCCCGAAGCCTGCACCTGACCTATCCTTGCATTCCACCTCCTGGGACATCTTGGGTTCACTTGGCCTCTGTTACCTCCTTTCCTGGGCCATCCCACTCTTACTGGTCCCCTTGAGGGCCCTCAAACACACTGATCTTCTCCTACATCAAAACATCTGCACCTGGAAAATTCTCCTGCACATCCTCAATTTTTTTCTTAGATCTCACTTTCTCGTCATCACTCAGATTAGCATAAAGCCCTCTGCCTGGTAATGCCAAATCTTCTTTTACTGTTTCATTTCTAGCCATAACATATATTTCCTTCTAAAATGCTAGATATTTTATTTATTCTGCTTGTTGCCAATTTCCTCCCCTCAATTAATGTAAAATTTCTAAAGAACAGGACTTTGCTTTGTGCACTATGATATGAATGGATTTGCCCCATGTAATTGTTAAATAAATATCAGTTATTAATAAAAATTCAGTTACAGAAAGAGGGTCTAAGCTGAGCACAGAGGATTTTTAGGGCAGGAAAGTGATTTTTTGATGCTACTGCACATCAGTACAAATGCATTCTGTATGAACACACGTTATTGTGCATTTGACGGAACTTTACCGTCAAAGAGGGAATCCTAATGCAAACTAAGGGCTTTGTTTGGTAATGATGGGTCACTGTTGGTTTATCAGTTGTAACAAATGTTCCACTCTGGTGCAGGATGTTGACAGTCGGGGGAAGGCTGTATGTTGTCGGGGGTAGGAGATACACACAAACTCTCTATACTTTCCACTCAATTTTTCTGTGAACCTCAAATTTCTTGAAAAATATGAAACCTATTAAATCTATGTAGTCTAAAAGCTCCAAATAAATGGCTGAGATTGTCAATGGGAATTAAAATCAAGACTCAAATATACACTGCCTAAAAGAAACACATCTTAAATACAGTGCTAAGAAAGGTAAAAACAAATTAAATGCAAAGAGTTACATCTAGCATCAGAAGTCACGCATCATTTCAGAAATATTTTACTGCAAAATGGCCTCACTCATTATGGGAGGGGATTCCCTAAGGACAGGAATCTCAGGGAATGAAGACCCTTGAAAGCCATCTAGCTGGCTGGCTGTCCTAATCGATGTTCTGCCTATCTGTTGCTTCAGAACAAGTCATCTTCAAACTTAGTGGCTTGAAAAAGGAGTTATCGGCTC
>NW_003852448.1:5530582-5558949 GCF_000181295.1 Otolemur garnettii
TGAGGCTCTGTCTCAAAAAAAAAAAAAAAAAAAAGAAAAGAAAAAGGAGTTATCATTTATTTCTTCACAATTCTAAAATCTGACTTGGTCTTGATAAGGGTAGCTTATTCTGTTCCATGTGGCAACAGTGTGGGCAGCTTGAGTAAGGATGGGAGTTCACTTCCAAGACAGCTCACTTAGGTGGCTGGCTAGTTTGGGATAGCTATGCCTTTTTTTTCACACAAGTTGGGCTTCCTTTCAACATGGTGGCTGTTTTTTCTTTTTCTTTTTTAGTTTTTTTTTATTAAATCATATTTGTGCACATTAATACTATCATGGGATACAGTGTGTTGTTTCCATATACAATTTGAAATACTTTCATCCAATTGGCCAACATAGTCATCATGTCATTCTCATAATTGTTGTGTTAAGATATTTATATTCAACATTTAGAAAGATTCATATGTACCCTTATAGGATAAATCATAGGCTTAATCCCCGCAATCACCCTCCCTTCACCCATCCTCCCCCCTTCCCTTTCCTCCCTCTCCCCTTTCCCTGTATTCTTGGACTACAATTGGATTATAGCTTTCCTATGATAGTTAACAATTAGTTTCATAATAGGGTTGAGTACATTGGATACTTTTTCTACCATTCTTGAGATACTTTATTGAGAAGAATACTTTCCAGCTACATCTATGTAAACATGAAGGAGGTAAAGTCTCCATCTTTCTTTATGGCTGCATAGTATTCCATGGTGTATATATGCCACAATTTGTTGATCCATTCATGGGTTGATGGGCACTTGGGCTTCTTCCATGACCTAGCAATTGTGAATTGGGCTGCAATGAACATTCTGGTACAGATATCTGTATTGTAGCATGATTTTTGATCTTCTCGATGTATACCTAGCAGAGGAATTATAGGATCAAATGGCAGATCTATATTTAGTTCTCTAAGTGTTCTCCATATGACTTTCCAAAAGGGACATATTAGTTTGCATTCCCACCAGCAGTGTAGAAGTGTTCCCTTTACTCCACAACCCCGCCAGCATCTGTGATTTGGGGATTTTGTGATATGGGCTAATCTTACTGGTGTTAGATGATATCTCAAAGTAGTTTTGATTTGCATTTCTCTGATGATTAGGGATGATGAGCATTTTTTCATATATCTGTAGGCCATGCATCTGTCTTCTTCAGAGAAGTTTCTCTTTAAGTCTCTTGCCTACCCTGAGATGGGATCACTTGTTCTCTTCTTGCTAATATGTTTGAGTTCTCTGTGGATTCTGGTTATTAGACCTTTGTCAGAAGCATAACCGGCAAATATCTTTTCCCATTCTGAGGGCTGTCTGCTTGCTTTTCTTACTGTGTTCTTGGCTGTGCAGAAGCTTTTTAATTTGAGGAAGTCCCAGTAGTATATTTTTGATGTTGCTTCAATTGCCCAGATGGTCCTCCTCATAAAAGATTTGCCCAGGCCCAATTTCTTCAAGAGATTTCCCTACACTTTCTTCTAGTGTTTTTATAGTTTCATGTCTTAAATTTAAGTCTATAATCCAGTGAAAGTCTATCTTAGTTAGTGGTGACAGGTGTGGGTCCAGTTTCAGTTTTCTGCAGGTTGCCAGCCAGTTCATCCAGCACCATTTGTTAAATAGGGAAATTTCTCCCCACTCAATGTTTTGAATTGGCTTGTCAAAGATCATATAGCAGTAAGTAGCTGGGTTGATCTCTTGGTTCTCTATTCTGTTCCATACATCTACCCCTCTGTTTTTGAGCCAGTACCATGCTGTTTTGATCACAATGGATTTATAGTATAGTCTGATGTCTGGTAGTGTGATTCCTCCTGCTTTGTTTTTGTGTCTGAGTAATGTCTTGGCTATTCGAGGTTTTTTCTGATTCCATATAAAATGAAGTATTATTTTTTTGAGATCTTTAAAATATGACAATGGAACTTTAATAAGGATTGCATTAAAATTATATATTACTTTAGGTAGTATAGACATTTTAACAATGTTAATTTTTCCCAGCCATGAGCATGGTATGTTTTTCCATTTGTTAGCATTTTCAGCTATTTCTTTTCTTAGAGTTTTGTAGTTCTCTTTATAGAGATCTTTCACGTCCTTTGTTAGGTAAACTCCCAAATATTTCATCTTCTGTGGCACTACTGTGAACAGAATAGAGTTCTTGACTGTTTTTCAGCTTGACTATTGTTGATATATATAAAAGTTACTGACTTATGGGTGTTGATTTTGTAACCTGAGATGCTGCTGTATTCCTTGATCACTTCTAAGAATTTTGTAGAAGAGTCCCTGGTGTTTTCCAGGTATACGATCATGTCATCTACAAAGAGTGAAAGTTTGATGACTTCTGATCCTATATGAATACCCTTGATTGCCCTTTCTTCCCTAATTGCTATGGCTAAGACTTCCATTATGATGTTAAAGAGCAATGGGGACAATGGGCAACCTTGCCTGGTTCCTGATCTGAGTGAAAATGATTTCAATTTAATTCCATTCAATACAATATTGGCTGTGGGTTTGCTGTAGATGGCCTCTATCAATTTGAGAAAATTCCCTTCTATGCCAATTCTCTTAAGTACTCTAATCATGACTGGATGCTGGATATTGTCAAAAGCTTTTTCTGCATCAGTTGAGAGGATCATTTGTTTTTTAATTTGTTTTTAAATTTGTTTATGTGGTGAATTATGTTTATAGATTTGCGTATGCTGAACCAGCCTTGAGATCCTGGGATAAACCCACTTGGTCATGGTGTATAATTTGTTTGATGTGTTGCTGGATTCTGTTTGTTAGGATCTTGTTGAATATTTTCACATCAATATTCATTAGAGATATTGGTCTATAATTTTCTTTTCTTGTTGGGTCTTTTCCTGGTTTGGGGATCAAGATGATGTTTGCTTCATAGAATGTGTTGGGTGGTATTCCATCTTTTTCTATATTTTGGAAAAGGTTAAGTAGTATAGGTATTAGCTCTTCTTTAAAAGTTTGGTAGAATTCTGATGTGAAGCCATCTAGTCCCAGGCTTTCTTTTTAGGGATATTTTATATAGTTGATGCTATTTCACAGCTTGATATGGCCCTGTTCAACATTTCCACTTGGTTCTGACTAAGTCTTGGAAGGTGGTGTGCTTCTAAGTATTGGTAGATTTCCTTCAGATTTCCATATTTCTGAGAATAAAGTTTCTTGTAGTATTCATGGAGGATTTCTTGAATTTCTGAGGGATCTATTGTAATTTTGTCTTTACCATTTATAATTGATAAAATTAGAGATTTAACTCTTTTTTTCTTGGTTAGGTTGGCCAACAGCTTATCTATTTTATTGACCTTTACAGAAAAACAACTTTTTGATTTGTTAATCTATTGTATAATCCTTTTGTTTTCAATTTCATTTAATTCTGCTCTAATTTTGGTTATTTCTTTTCTTCTGCTGGGTTCCAGATTGGAGTGTTCTTCCTTTTCTAGTTGCTTGAGATGTCCCATTAAGTTGTTAACTTCTTCTCTTTCCATTTTCTTGAGGAAGGCTTGTAGTGCGATAAATTTCCCTTGTAGGACTGCCTTTGTCCCAGAGGTTCTGATAACTTGTCTCTTCATTGTTGTTTAGTTCCAAGAATTTGGTAATTTCCTTCTTGATCTCGTCTCTGACCCAACTGTCATCAAGCATAAGGTTATTTAGCTTCCACGTTTTTGTTTGGCTCTGCAGATTCCTGTTGTTGCTGAGTTCAACTTTTATTCTGTGGTGGTCTGAGAAGATGCAAGGGATAATTTCTATTCTTTTAAATTTGCTGAGGTTAGAATTGTGACCTAAGATGTGGTCTATTTTGGAGTATGTTCCATGGGCTGATGAATAAAATGTGTACTCAGTTTTATTAGGGTGAAATGTTCTATAGATGTCCGTTAAATCCAAATGCTGAATGGTTAGGTTTAAATCCAAAATTTCTTTGCTAAGCTTCTTGTTGGAGGATCTATCCAGCACTGCCAAAGGGGTATTAAAATCTCCAACTATGATGGAGCTGGGAGTAGTCAGGTTGCTCATGTCTGTTAGAGTGTCTATTATAAATTGAGGTGCATTCTGGTTGGGTGCAAAAAAATATTGATAGTTGAAATCTCATTTTATTGAGTGTTACCCTTAACAAATATAAAGTAACCATCCTTGTCCTTGCTCACTTTTGTTGGTTTAAAGCCTATTGTATCTGCAGAAAAAATTGCAACACCTGCTTTTTTCTGCTTTCCGTTATCCTGGAATATAGATGACCATCCCTTCACCCTGAGTCTATGCTTGTCTTTCAAAGTAAGGTGAGTTTCTTGAATGCAACAGATATCTGGCCTGAGTTTTTGTATCCAGTCAGCCAGCCTGTGCCTCTTTAGAGGGCAATTTAAGCCATTCACATTGATTTAGACTATTGATAAGCTTAGTATACTTTTTGGGTATCAAGTTTTTTGAAGGTCCAGTGGACATCTTTGATCCTTTTGTCACTGTGGAGATTGGAATTTGATCAAAATTTTCTGGGTGGGTTTATTTATGTGGTGGAGGATTGCACTGGTCATTATGGAGGATAGATCTGAGGATATCCTGGAGGGCTGGTTTAGTTATAACAAATTTCTTCAACATGTGAATGTCTTTAAGTATTTAATTTCTCCATCATAAATGAAACTCAGTTTAGCTGGATACAGGATTCTGGGTTGAAAGTTGTTTTGTTTTAGGAGGTTGAAGGTCAATGACCACTCTTTTCAAGCCCGAAAGGTTTCAGCAGAGAGATCTGCAGTCATTCTAATATTCTTCCCCTTGTAAATTAAGGTTTTCTTGTGTCTAGCTGTTTTCAGGATTTTTTCTTCCATGTTAACTTTCGTGAAGTTGATTATGATATGCCTGGGGGATGTCTTGTTCGGGTTGAGTTGCGCTGGGGTTCTGAACCTGTCTGCTATCTGAATTTCAGGATCCCTTGGCATGTATGGAAAGTTCTCTTTCATAATTTCATGAAGGAGAAGCCTCTGTGTTGTGTGAAGCAACTTTGTTGCCTTCAGGGATTCCTATGAGGTGAATATTAGTTTTCTTCGAATTATCCCAGAGCTCTCTGAGCGAGTGATCTGTTTTTGCCCTCCACCTGTCTTGATCTTTGGATGCTTGGGCGCATTCAAAATCTTTGTCTTCAGTGTCAGAGATCCTATCTTCTGCCTGGTCCATTATCTGAACAAGGGATTCAACCTTACTCTTCAGATCTTTGAGGGCTGCAACCTCTTGTTTCAGTGTATTGTAATCTTTGATCATTTTATCTTTGAAATCATTGAATTCCTAGGACAGCTTTTGAATAATTAGAAATTCTAGTTCCCTCCTTTCCTCCATTCTATTGATCTTATTCGCTATCCAGATTCTGAACTCAATTTCTGACATCTCAGATATCTGTTTATGGAAGGGGTCTTCAATTGTACTTGCCCCATCCTTTTTCGGGGGTGGTGGTGATCTACTCTGGTTGTTCTGGTTACCAGAGTTTTTCCACTGATTCTGTCCCATGCTGAATTTGCCCCTTTTGGAGACCATCCCTAAAACCGTTCTTCCAGTGGCTTCTTCTGGTTATCTCCTGGGCACATGCCACCAAGGCCCCAGGAAATGGGAATGGCGGGCAGGGCGATGTAGCCCGGCCCCAGCAGGAGTCAGTTGCAGTCATGGGCTGCCAAGGCCCCAGGAAGTGGGGACAGCAGCTGGGGAGACAGCTGGGCACAGAATTCACTGGCTGGCGGGATCAGTCTATGAGGAAGAAGCATGGATCAAGCAGTTCTCTTGGTTCAGGACTGGGACAGGGGCTTAGTCCTGCAAGGCTGGGGGGATGTTGCTCTTGAGTCTCCTATCGGGTTGTCTCTGCAGGTAAGAGGGGGGAGGGTGGACTAGAAACTCAAAATGGCAATGCAAATGCCAGTTCCACTTTTCTGCCTGGGGGAGGGTGTTCGGAGTCTCAGCAGGGTCCTTCCAGGGTAGTAGACCTCCCTATCAGCAGCTCTCACTCGTGAAGTGAGAGTTTAGGTCCTCAGATTATCAATTGCCTATAGGAGACTCAGAGGAGAGGTTGAAGAGGAAACAAAGGAAAAGCACACCTTTCTTGGGGGAGGGGACAGACACCTTTCCTTTGGGTGTATTATATACCTGTAGATTGCCTTCTAGGAGTTGCTGTTTGCCTCAGCAGAGGCATCCTGCTGGTATCACTCTTCTCTCTCAGCTAGGCTCCCACTCTTCAACTTTGTTGGGTATTTTCTAGACTTTATCCTTTCCTCTGGATGGGAACTTCTGTTGGAGGCTGGTACCTGTCAGCCATCTTGACCCCCTCCCCATGGTGGCTGTTTTTAAGAAAGAAAGTGCAAACTTCAAATTTTCAAATTTCTTAAGGCCAAGGCCTGAAACTGGTATAATATCAATTATACCATAAGCTAATGTCACGTTGTCACAGATTCCAGAATAAAGAAGAGGATACATGGGTCCCTTCTTTTAATGCAAAGAGAATCAATGAACTTTGAGGGCCCATTTAAAAAACCATCACAAGTTAAGTCAACATTATGAAATCAACCAATCAAACCCACAATATTAACAGAAAAATGATGGAAGAGAATGTGATCGTCTCAATAACCATGAAAACATTTGATAAAATTCAACATTTTTGATAAAAAATTCTTAAATACTGTAGAAAAAGGAATTTCCTGAACCTGATATGTTGTTATACTTAACATACATCATATTTAATGGTGAGGGACTGAATATTTTCTCCCCAAGGGTATCTGCTCTCACTACTTCTACTGAATTTTGCACCAGTTGCCTTACTAATGATATAAGGCAGCTGAAGAAATAAAAGTCATAGAGGTTGGATAGGAAAGAGGAAAATTATTGTTTTGTAGAGTAATTTACAAAGCACTCCTAGAACTAATGAGTACATTTAGTAAGTATTTAGAGTATAATTACAATATTTAAAAATTAATTGTACTTTTATAATAACAAACAATTGCATGATTTAAATGCTATTTAAAGTAACATCAAAATATGAAATTACTAGAGTAAATTTAACTATGTGCAAAAATCTGTATGACCTAAATTACAAAAAAAATGCTGAGAAATATTAAAGAAGACCTAAATAAATGAAGTGAAATGCACTATTCATGAATTGAAGGATTCAACATTTTTAAAATGTCAATTCTTCCCAAACCTATCAGTGGATACAATGCAATTCCATTTCAAATCTCAGCAGGCTTATTTGTGGAGATTGACAAGCTGTTTCTAAAATTTTTCTAGAAATACAGGAAACTAAAACAGTCAAAATAATTTTGAAAAAGTAAGGAAATGTTGGAGAACTATCTGATTTATAAGATTACCATGAAACTATAGTAATCAAGATCATATGGAACTGGTGTTAAGGATGGACATGTAGATCCATGAAAAGAACAGAGGGGCCAGAAATAAATCACATGTTTATGGTCAGCTGATTTTCAACAAAGGTACCCAGGTAATCAATGAGGGAAAGACAGAAAAAGAAGGTACTTCCAGGTGGAACCTGTGATGTGGGGAAGATGCAGTTATAAGAAGACCTGGCATCTCTAAGAAGCATAAGAGAAATAGCATGACTCAAGTATGATGCATCTAAAGTTGGGTATAAAGAGTGAGACACTTATAGACAGGTCCCTAAATTTCTCTGCATACCTTTGATTTCAGCAGGGTACCAGGTTTATAAAATAATCACTGAGAAATGTAATTTTTCAATAGCTCTGGCAGCCACAGAAAAGACCCTCATTTTCTCTCACATGCTCTTTCTCTAATAAGATCCTTGCTTCTTGCGAAACACAGAATGCAGCTCTGAAACTCTCTCCTGGGGAATAATTTATTATAAAAAAGAAAGAAGCAAGAAAGTAATGAAAATAGAACACCACTGTCGGTGCTGGTTCCCTGCAGCAGAGCCCCAGAAGAGAAGGGGTTTTAGTCACCCCCTCCCTCAGGATGTACCATTAAAACCCAAGGTTGCTCTCCCTCTAGGAAGCTGCATTAGCATTGTGATTTTGTTATAAAATAGAATTTAAAAAAATCATGTAATGAAACTTAATGGAGAGGAAAATATATCCTTAGACACTCCATAGAAAAAAAAGAGAGTATAACTAATTGGCTCATGTGATTATGGAGACCCACCAGTCCCAAGACCTGGAGTTGTGGAGGGTGAGCTGGCAGCTGGAGACCCAGGACAGCTCCAATCCAAAGGCCAGTGGGCTATAGACCCAGGAAGAGCCAACAGGGAGCCAGTTCATGTCTGGAGTCAAGTTAAAGATGGGGCAGTGAGGCTGGAAGAATTCTCTCTTACTCAGAGAGATGGTCAGTCTTTTCTGTTCCATTCAGGTTTTCAGCCAGTTGGCTAAGCTGTCTACCTCCCCACCCATGTCAGGAAGGATAATCTCCTTTACTTTCTCTACCAATTCTCACATTAACTGTGTCCAAAAACACCTTCCACAAACATCCAGAAGAATGTTTGACCAAATATCTGGGTCCCTATGGCCAGTCAAGTTGACACATACAATTAGTCCAGCAGGTGTTTCTGGGTTGTGGGTCTTGACCATGTACAGAAGAACCTCTGTAAGGTGACCACCCAAGGGACTGTAACAAACTGGTCAACTCACGGAGGTGGTCACCATAAGGAAAACTAGACCTACTGTATTGAAATGTACTTGCAGTATATGTTTGGTCTGTGAAAATTAGGTCAACATCAGGAGGTGGTCAGTATAGGGAGGAGGTCAGCTATGGAGGGTCCACTGTATTCTGAAACAGAGTTAAGTCAGTAGACTCATTAAAGTGAGAGTTTAATTCAAAGATTTCCAGCCCTAGTACCGATCTGACACAAGGAAAAAAGTGGAAAACTAAATTTTCTTGTTGCTTAATGCTGAAGTAAGAAGAGTTATTATATCGCTGGAAGGAATGTTCAGATTCCTAGACCAGAACCCAGGAATTGGAGAACAAGCAAGTGGGCTTTGGTTTCCAGATCCTGATGGAACTGACAATGCACGTGCACCTGCCAAGTGAACAGAAGAGCTCAGCCATGAAGGGGGAAGAGAAAATGGTGACTTTATGGGTGTTTAAATACCTATAGCTTCATTAAGTTCTTTCTTCACCTGCCTCCAGAACTTAATGAGCCTTCATGAGTGAGAAATTATGTTTATATTACCAAGAACCTCTGGTGTCTATGCTGATTTTCTAGGACTGGACAATACAGCAGTCTCAGGGAATACTGACTTGTGTTGGCTTTGCTTTCCTGAGATTATCCAAATACTTCTCTCCCTTAAAGCCAAGCTTAAGTCACAAGCAGAGGTCAGTGTGTTTTTGCTACAAAAAGCTAGGTCTTCTATAATCTGTGGTCTGAGCCCTTCCACTTGACACCTGATTGTGAAGATCTGTGATTTCTCCAGTTGTTCTCCTATTTTTGTAATTCGACACAGGTAGCAGTGTCTGGAAATGGATTAGTGTATGTACTTGCACTCCTCTTGCATCTCAGCTCCATTGTTCATGTGGAAGTTGCACAGTGTTTGTTGAGCTGAATTGTGGGGACACTACTGATGCTGTACTAACTGGATTCAGCATCTGTCCTCTTTTCTTCTCTGTGGCCATCACTCTCATCTGAACTATCACTAGACTCCTAAATGGTTTCAGGCACCTCCAATTCATTCTGTAGTTACCCTGTTATAGTTCCGGCCTAATCATTTGATTCCATTACTTAAAACCGTTGAAAGACTTATCCCTTGCTCTTAGGATGAGATCCAAGCATCTAGCCTGGCTTGTACAGTACATTGTACTGACTCAGTGATGAGTCAGACCTCTCATCATTGCCTCCTTGTGTTTGGTATTCCAGCCACACAAGACCCCTTCACTTCCTCAGAACACCCAGGCCCACTCTGTGGTTTTCTTTGTCTAATTTTTTCTTTCTTAATCTTCCCATTCATTTACTTATTCTGATAATCACAGATGTTTTATGGTCAGTATCACTTCCCAGAGAATCTTTTGTGAGCCTTCAGACAAGGTCAGATCTCTCAATCATAAGCTCTGTCCTCATGCTGTGCTGCTGCTAACACATCATAAATGTTAATACCAATGTATCAATAATCTGTTCCCACTAGTAATTATTCATGGGAGAGGTTGCTGCATTCCCAAGCTGTGGAGCCCCTGGTCATAATGGGAACTGACGTGTTGCAAGTTTTGTGCAGTGACCACCCTGTGGAAATGGTAGCTTGAGAGCCCAGCTCTATAGAAGCTGGTCTGGGACAATAAGGGCTGGCAACAAGTGAGTTGCCAGAGAAGGAGACTTGGCTAAGGTGGCCCCTGGACTATTAGGTCCATAATCAACATAGAGCTGGACAGAGCTCAAGGCCTCATGGCTGGCACTGCGCTGTAATCCTGGAGGAGGCAGAGAAGGCAGGAGGAGGCACAGCTAACTGGCCCTGAGCCAAACCAGCACCCTGCAGAAGCAGCAAGAGAAAAGAAGAGCCAGAGGCTCCAGGCAGAGCCAGAACACAGAGGAGGGGAACTCCTCTGCTGAGGGGTGGGAGAGTCACCAGGCTGCTGGAGCAAGGCCAGAGGCTCCATGCAAGGAAAACTGCCCCAAGGAGAAAATGAAAACAGTCAGATCTCTTCTTGATAAGCTCAAGGAGGCAGGAGCTTGGGCAGAACACCTGCAGAACACAGGATGCAGAACACAGGAGAGGGCCTGGCCCACCATCCAGCCTGACCTCCAACCCACAGAATTAACCCCTCTATGTTTGTGAAAATGCTCCATCATTTTCTCTTTGTATCTTTTTGTTACTCATCTCTCCCCTCTCCTTCTGGCATGCTCCTTACAACTATATTAGGCTGTATGAAATTGTCCCGCAGCTCACTGATGCTCTACTGGTTTGTTTTTGCTTCTGAGTATTTTCTTTTTCTAAGTTTCATTTTGGGTGGCTTCTATCGCTGTCTTTAATTTCTCTAATCTTTTCTAGAATGTTTAATCTATCATTAATCCCCAGTCAGTGTATTTTTCATTTCAAATGTTGTACTTCTTCACACTACAAATTTGATTTATGTTTTTTTAAAATTTTTCCAAGCCTCTACTTAGCTATTTGGATACATAAAATACAGTTATAAAAATGATTATAACGTCCCTTTCTGCCAATTCTAACATTAATATCATACTGGTTTACTTCCAATTGATTGATTATTATCATTATCAGCTACATTTTTCTGCTTCTTTGTATATTTAGTAATCTTTAAATAGATGCAAGACTTTGTGAGTTTTATTTTATGGGATGCTGCGTACTTTCATATACTTACAAATATTATTGAGTTCTTCCTGTCCTAGAATGCACTTAAGCTGCTTGGAAGCAGTTTGATTCTTTCAGGTTGTGATTCAAAATTTTGTTGGACAAAATGAGAGCAGAACTAATTATTCCACACTAATGACTATGGTACTCAATACCTCATGAATTATAAAGTTTTTCAGTCTGATTGATGGAAACAGGCACCATTCAAGTCCTGCATGAGCCATGTGCAATTTCCTCATATGCAGTGTTGATCAGCCTTCCTATGCGCATGTCAGGAACATCTATAACTACCTGGACTTCTCCCACTTTGAAGCTCTATTGTCTCTGGTATCCCACCAAGCTCTAAGCACTCTGGTCTCTCCTGGTCTCCCTGAGTTCTTAGCTTTATCTCCTCAGTTCAGAGGAGATGCTCCTCCTCACACAGAACCCACAGATCCTGTTTTGCACTGAGTGAAGCACCTTTCAGGGAAAGAATCCAGAACAGCTGTAAGACTCCTCTTTTTTCCCCATATTTCAGAGATTACTAGTAACAAATACCTTAAAATAATTTTCTCATTTTTTTTATTTACCCAGGTAAATTCAGTTTCTATTAAACCAAATTGGCCAGCAATAGATATTTCATTAACTAGATTTAGATTACCCTATATAGCTTCTTTAGAATTCAGATATAATTAACAAAGCATAACATTCACTTTATAAAAGTGCACAGTTTAGAGTTTTTTAGCTTACTTACAAGCATATGAAGTCTGGTGATTTAGTTCATGAACTTGTCACCATAAGCCTACCTTGGCAATACTGTACAAATAACTCAGGTAAAGTTTCAAACCTTTGGTATATAAGTTATGGTATATCAGTTTCAAACCTTTGGTATATCTCACAGCTATGTTCGTGTCAGGGTGTGGCTGTGTCTTGCTGAGTGGTGTTCACCATTGTTGTATGTTTTTTATCCTGTACTGAGAGTGTTGGAGCTTGAATAAGAGCCACAAACAAACATTCATAAATTTCTTGTTAAACTTGACAAGATTGGAAGATAAATCAGAGACATGTTAGTCCAAGTTTATGGGGATAATGCCATGAAGAAAGGCAGTGTACAAATGGATTTAGTGTTTTTCTGAGGGTAGAGAAAATGTCACTGACAAAGTGAGGTCAAGGTATGAGTGAATGAGAAGAACTGATGAAAACATTAAAAAAAAAATTGTCAAATTCTGCATTAGAATGGTTGTCTGACTGTGAGAAGCACAGCAAACCAAGTAAACATCAACAGAGAAACAGGAAAATCTTAACTGAAAATCCTCACCAACAACTCATGGCTCTTGTATCACAGCAATGCACTAGTTCACACATCACTGTCTATGAGGGAGTTTTTAGCCAGTAAACAAGTAACTGTGTTGGAACACTCTTCCTACTTACTTTTATCCCCCAATATTTTTTTCTTCACTTGAAAATATGAAAATTTGAAAAGAAGACATTTTGATGGAATTCAGAACATCAAGGGTAATATGATGATAGCATTGATGACCATTCCAGAGAAAGAGTTCCTAAACTGCTTTGAAGAGTGGACTAGGCACTGGGGTCAGTACATAGCTTCCCAAGGGGAGTAGGTGGAAGGTGACCATACTGATATTCATCTATGAGGTATATAGTACTTTTTCTAGGATGAATTTGCAAACTTAATTGTTAGACATTTATATGTATTTAGTATATTCATCACCGCCATTATCTAATTCTAGAACACATTTACCACCCCAAAGAGAAACTCAGCAGTGTACATCCATCAACAGTCATTTCCATACATCGTCTCCACACTGCCTGGCAACCACTAACCTATTTTCTGTTTCTATGGATTTGTCTATTCTAAAAATTTCTTATGAATAAATCCATACAATATCTAGTATTTTATGTCTTGCTTCTGTCATCAAGATGCAAAGGCGAAAGCAGAGCTGTCAGCCACCTGAGTGTTGAAGGTGTGCCTCACACGCATATGGAAATACTCAGCAAGCACTGGGAGACGTATGAGTTCTAAACATTTAAGGAAATCTCTGCCCAATGATTAGATGACAAATATCTAGCTGAATAGAGTTAGACTTCATAGAAAAGTCACTAATAAAACAGACAGTATTGCCCAAGAAGTCATGAGGCATGCAAAGAAATAAGAAAATATGGTACAGCCTTGAGGTTGGCCAGAAGTGAGAGCCTGGCCACTTCCTACGTCTTCCTGACAGTCATGGCCCTTGGAGTGATCATAGTTCTATGCATGTGCTTCAAGATTCCAGGAGCCTATCAGAGCTTTCTCATTCTTCAGATATTTGTCCAACTGTGATCTGCAGCCTCTAGCAGTGGCGTAAGTAAACTGTCTCTGAATGTTTTTGACAAATTTTTCTGGGGTAAGGTGTCAGGCTCTGAATCAAGTCAGATAAAGGCAACCTTCTAGAGAAATCTTTTGAGAAACCATTGTGCACACTATGTAGTGGCAATTCTCCAGAATAAGGCTTTGAAGGATCTTCAACCTCATTTTGCTGACTATTGTAGCTGCTAAGCTGCTGGTTTACACCATGGATGTGGAATCTTGGTTTTCAAAGTTATTAGTTTTTTAGAACTGCAGAATGGGGTGTTGAAATAAAGTAAGTTAAAACTTCACAAATTGTGGGTGGCACCTGTGGCTCAAAGGAGTAGGGTGCTGGCCCCATATACTGGAGATGGTAAGTTCAAACCCAACCCCAGCCAAAAAAAAAAACCACAAAAACTTCACAAATCTTGCTGATTTGTACTGAGATTCAGCTGTTTTTCTTGAGTAAATGCTCCCAGAACTGCTGCAAGATGTTATTTTTGAGAATTATAGAAAAGTTGATTCTTTTGCCAGTTTTCTCATTGCTGTTAGGGAAAAGATAATTTGTGAACATCCTTACTTCACCATTTCTGCTGCCACCTCTCTGGTGTAGCCTTTTGAGAATCAATTCAGAAAAGCAAGAGCCAGCATAGAAAGCATCATTATAATAAATTTTTATAAAGGAAATATTTAAAATAATGAAACAGAAGCTCCAAATAAAAAATTATACAATTTGCTGCTTGATATTTTTCCCCTTTGCTGGGATGTGGTCTGTATAAAAGTTTAAATCTCTCCTTTCTGGTTCAACACTGCAGCCTCAGAGCACATTGGTGTGACTTGCACAAGACATGTGATCAATTAATATTTATTCCATAATAAATGGATGGATGAATGAAAAGACAGCCTGTCAATAATGAATCATGTAAAATGTGACCTCAGAACTTTATTGCTTCTTTTCTCATTTCAGTATCTTTTCTGTACTTCTAGTAGCACCCGATTCCCTAATGTCTCACTCTAGTAGCTTCATTTCCCCTGGTCCTTAAGGCACAGAGACCCAATTTCCACCTTTACCTACTATACCTTATATTTTCTTGGGTAATCATTTATCCCTGAGAAATTTTTAATTAAACTGTATGTAAATAAAGCAAGCCTACTTTACTATTCTAGGTGACTGGGTTTTAATGCTAGTCTCTCACAGTGGCATCCTAGAGCTTCTTACATCTCAGCAATACATCTTTAAAGTCAAGGTTTCAACCTAACAGACTTTTACAGAACATATCGTCCAACAAATGCATAATGTACATTCTTTTCATCAGCATCTGAGACACAATCCAGGATGGACCATATATTACATCACAAAATAAGCCTCTACCATGTTCAGACACTGAAATTATATTAAGTATCTTTGTGACCACATGGATTAAACTAGAAATAAATTACACGAGGAATTTTTAAAACTGTACAAATACATGAAAATTAAATGATATGCTCTGGAACAACAAATGAAGCAAATAAATTCAATGAAGAAAAAATTAATACAAAAGATTAACTAAATGAAAAAATAAATGAAATCAACAAACTGTTACTTAGACTAACCAAGAAAAAAAAAAAAAGAAAAAAGACCCAAATAAATAAAATCAGAAACAGCCAACCGATACTATGGAAATACAAAAAATTATTACGGACTATTACAAAAAATTGCAAGTGGATAAATTAGAAAGCCTAGAGAAAATGGGTAAATTCCTAGACACATACAACATATCAAGATTGAACCAAGAAAAAAATAGAACAGACCTGAACAGGCCAATTATGAATAATGACATTAAGTCAGTAAAGACAAGCCCAGGACATGAAAACTTCACTGCTGAATTCTACCTAGCATTTAAAGAAAAACTAATATTAATTCTTCCCAATCTCTTTCAGAAAACTGAAGAGAAAAAATTCTTATGAATTCATCATATGAGTCCAATATGACCCTGATACCAAAACTAAATAAGAACACAATATAAAAGAAAACCACAGGCCCAAATCCCTGATGGAAATAGGTACAAAAATTCTCAATAAAATGCTAGCAAGCCAAATCCAGAAGCACACTAAAAAGATCATTCACCAGAATCAAAGGAGGTTACCGCCTGTATATTAGCAAGGATTTTCAATAGACACAAATCAATAAACATAAGACATCACATCAACAGAATGAAAGCTAAAAACCAGATCATCATCTCAATAGACACAGAAAAAACATTTGATAGAATTCAACACCCTATCATTATGAAAACTCTGGACAAATTAGGGATAAAAAGAGTGTATCTTAACACAATAAAGACTACAGATGACAAACCCAGAGCTAACGTTATAATGAGTGGAGAAAATCTGGGGGGTAAAAAAGGATGTCCATCTCACCACTCTTATTTAACAGATTCCTAGAGTTCCTAGCCAGAGTAATTAGGCATGAAAAAGAATTAAAGGGCATTTAAATTGGAAAGGGAAAAGTAAAGATGGCCTGTGTGCAGACAATATCATCTTATATATAAAAAACACTAAAAGCTCCATCAAAAAACCTTAACAACTGATTAAAAAATTTAGTAAAATTGTAGTCCAAAATCAACATACAAAAACAAGTAGCATTTCTATACACTGAAATAGCTGAAAAAGAAATCAAGAAAGCAATCCTATTTGTAATAACTATAAAAAGTATGTAAAATACCTAAGAATACATTTAACCAAGAGGGTGAAAATGTCTGTAAAGAAAACTATAAAACAATAATGAAAGAAATTGGAGAAAATACATACAAAAAATGTAAATACATCCCATGTTCATTAATTAAGAGAATTAATATTATTCAAATGTCTACATTACCAAAAGTGATCTACACATTCCATGCAATCCCTATTATCACAATACTGATGACATTCTTTGCTGAAATAGCACAAATAATCTTAAAATTCTTATGGAACCACAAGAAAGAATAGCTACAGTAATTCTGAGCAAAAAGAATAAAACTAAGGGCAAGCGTGTCATACTACCTGATTTCAAAATATATACTACAAAGCTATAGTAACCAAAGCAGCAGGGCACTGTCATAAAAACAGACATATAGACAAGTGGAGAAGAATAAAGAATCTAAAACTAAATCCATATCTTTACAGCTAACTGATTTTTTGACAAAGACTCCTAGAATATTCACTGGGTAATAAGTCTCTTCAATAAATGGTGCTGGAAATACTGAATGAAGAATGAAACTAGGCCCCTATTTTTCACCATCAATAAAAATCAACTCAAAATGCATTAGAGATTTAAATGTAAGACACAAAACAATGAAACTGCTAGAGAAAATGTCTCAGGACACTGATCTGAGCAGAGATGTTAGGTATGAGACCCAAAAGCAGAGGAGGAGGCAAGATGGCCAACTAGTGCCAGCTTTACACAGAGGCTCTCATCCGGAAGGAGAGTTAAAGTAAAAGAAGTTTAGCAAGTAAGCTGATGGTTTGGAGCTGAGCCAAGAGAGAAGAATGAAGAGTGCACATCACCCCTGCTGAGGCGAGCTGTGACCCCAAGGAAACCCATCACCAAGTGGACAGGAGTCCCTTCCCCCATGAGAACAGCTCACAGTATACTTTCTACAAGCAAGCAAGCAGAGTTCAGATCTCCTATTATTTTATCCCACAGGAGAGACTCTCCAAAAACCGGAACTCCTTCCCCACAGAGGACCCACTAGTGTGCCATGGCACTCTCCCACCAGGCATAAAACTGAACATATGCTCTACCTGCAATTCTGAATCCCAGCACTCCCCTCCACTCTCACCCCATGGTCTGGAAGCCTGTCCTCAAAGGAGTCCAGATTCTTAGGCATTTTCTCTCGAGAGATGTGAACAGGGCATGGGCTGTTACAAGTCTGTGCTGAATCTGCAGCACAGGTGTATAAAATGGGGACTGTGGAGTGAGAGAGCCACACTGGAAAGGGAGAGACAGTGCCCAGAGGTGCAGCATAGCAGTGACAGGAACAATAGGGCTCACCCTCTGGTGATGTTTTAGAGAAACACTTCCCGCCTCTCTCTCTCTTTTTTTTTTTAGAGACAGAGTCTCACTCTATAGCCCTCAGTAGAGTGCTGTGATGTCATAGCTCACAGCAACCTCCAACTCCTGGGCTTAGGAGATTCTCTTGCCTCAGTCTCCTGAGTAGCTGGGACTACAGGCACTTGCCACAGTGCCTGGCTATTTTTTGTTGCAGTTTGGCTGAGTTCAAACCCACCACCCTCAGGATGTGGGGCCTGTGCCCTACCCACTGAGCACAGGCACTGCCCACTTCCTGCCTTTCTTAGCGAGCAGAGGGAGCTGGGTCTCTGCTCCAGTCATAGCCATGGGTGGAACAGATATGGGACAGAAACACAGGTCCCATGAGCAAAGGTTATGCCTGAGGCAGTACCTTCCCAGGTGGGGTGCAGTGAGACAAAGAATAGAATCAACAAGTGCAAAGGTGGCATACTCCCAGGGTAGAGCTGAGTCAGAATTGCTGCTTTTGTGAGCCTAAGATGCAACCAGCCCCCAGGGGAGCATAACTGGGACAAAAGCAGGAGTGGCAGCAGCATCAGCCATGGGTAGGGCAGGAACTGAGAGCCATTTGTGAGCTCTAACTGTGCCCACCCCAACACAGAGTGCAGTGGAGACAGAGATGCCAGCTCCATGAGAATTGGCACAGCAGCAGCAGCAAAGGGTGGGGCTGAGTCACAGTTTCTGTGAACTCAAACAGCGCCTGGCCCTCAGGGGAATATAGCCAGGACAGAAATGCAAATTCTGCAAGAATATAAGTGGCAGCAACATCAATCAGGGTCGGGGCTGGAACTGAGTGAAACTCCCCAGCCTCCATTAAGCACCCAAGGTAGTCAGGCTTCAGTTCCCCCTGCTGGCTGGTAGCAGAGTGCAGTGGCTTGGCCGAGGAGACATAGATCTCCCAGTGACTCAAGCAGGCACAAATCCCTGATGCATCTGCTCATTGGTGGGAACTGCGTCAGCCCTGCTGGGTTACCAGTGACTGGGCGTGAAAGAGGTGCAAGGTGGGGAAGGAGACATCAACCTTCCTGGACTAATTCATTTGCTGGTTAGGCCCTCCTGACTCTATGGAGCACCAGAGTGAGTCATACTTGAGCTGCCAGTAGACCCCTGATATCTAGTTTGCTGGATACTTGAGATCGGGTGCTGACTGGGGACAATAGATTTGGAACTCTTGACCTGCGCCAATCACTCGAGGACTATCCATGATGGTACCCTGGTTGTGTTGTGGGAAGGTTTTATTTTCCTTTTCCAGTTGTAGGCCATGGGGGGGTGGGGGGCAGGGTGTCTTAGTTGCTTGTTTTTCTCCACAGCTGAGATTTCAACCCAGAGTTACTGATTCACTAGAATTGAACAGAGACCAGCTGAAAACAAGACCGAGCCACTTAGCTCCACCAAACCAAGCAGATCCCCCATGTCTTAGGCTGTAGTACTTTACAGGTCCTTTGCAAAGATGTAGGGGAAAACTTGCCATCACTAGTCCCAGTTCTTGGGCAAAGGGCTGGTTAATCACTACACTAAGAGCTACCAATTCAATTTCACCTTATCTGCTCATCTAGCCGAATGGTGAAAAATAATCATAGGGTGGAATCAGCAGAAAAACTCTGGCAACACGAATAATCAGAGTATATCAACTCCCCCAAGAAATAACAAGGCGAACACACCAGAAAATCCTATTTATAAACAAATGGTTGAGATGTCAGAAATCAAATTCAGAATTTGGATTGCAAATAAGATTAACAGAATGGAGGTAAGGTAGGAATTAGAAATTCAAGGAGTGTTTCAAAATTTATCTCAACAATTCAATGAATTCAAAGACAAAATTACCAAATATTTTAACACATTGAGGCAAGAACTTGCAGCCCTCAAAGATCTGCGAAATAAAGTAGACTCCTTCAGTAACAGAGTGGAGCAGGCAGAAGAAAGGATTTCTGACATTGAAGACAAAGCTTTTGAAAACTCCCAAATGCTCAAAGAGGAAGAGAAATGGAGAGCAAAAAATGGATCATTCTCTCAGAGAGTTCTGGGACAATGTGAAGAAAACTAATATTCACCTTATAGGAATTACTGAAGGCAATGAAGTTGCTTCGAAAGGCCCAGATGCTCTACTCCAAGAGATAATCATGGAGAAGTTCCAAAACATGGCAAGAGATTCTGACATTCAGATAGCAGACAGTTTCAGAACCCCAGCACAACCCAACCTAAATGAAGCATCTCCCAGACACTTCGCCAAAGTTAATATGAAAGAAAATTCTGTAAGCAGCCAGACATAAGAAAACCATAACCTACAAGGGGAAGAATACTAGAATGACTGCAGGTCTCCTTCCTGAAACTTTTCAAGCTAGAAGAGGGTGGTCATTGACCTTTAACTTCCTAAAACAAAATAACTTTCAACCCAGGATCCTGTATTCAGCTAAACTGAGTTTCATTTACGATAGAGAAATTAAATATTTTAATGACATTCACATGTTTAAGAAATTTGCCATAAGAGAATTTGCCAGCTCTCCAGGATATTCTCAGACCTATCCTCCATAACGAGCAGTGCAATCCTCTACCACCAAAGTAAAGTCATTCAAAAACTTTTGATCAAATTCTAACTTCCACAGTGATGAAAGGATTAAAAATGTCCACTGGACTTTCAAAAAACTCAATACCCAATATACTTATCAATAGTCTCAATTAATGTGAAGGGCTTAAATTATCCTCTAAAGAGGCACAAGTTGGCTGACTGGATACAAAAACTCAGGCCAGATATCTGCTGCATACAAGAATCTCATCTTACCTTAAGATAAATAAAGACTCAGGATGAAGGGATGGTCATCTATAATTCAGGCAAATGAAAATCAGAAAAAAGCAGGTGTTGCAATTTTATTTGCAGATATGATAAGTTTGGGGGTTTTTTGTTTTGTTTTGTTTTTTTTTTTTTGCAGTTTTTGGCCAGGGCCAGGTTTGAACCCACCACCTCCGGTATATGGGGCAGGCGCCCCACTCCTCTGGGCCACAGGCACTGCCTAATACAATAGGTCTTAAACCAACAAAAGTAAGGAAAGATAAAGATGGTCATTTCATATTTGTTAATGGTAACACTCAACATGATGAGATTTCAATTATTAACATTTATGCATCCAACCAAAATGCACCTCAATAACAGACGGGAGCAACTTGATTTCCTCCAGCACCATAATCATCAGAGATTTTACCACTCCTTTGATAGTGTTGGATATATCCTCCAATAAGAAACTAAGCAGATAAATTTTAGACTTAAACTTAGCCATTCAACAATTAGATTTAACAGGCATCTACAGAACATTCCATCCTAACAAAACTGAATACACATTCTTCTCATCAGCTTATTGAACATCCTCCAAAATTGATCACATCTTAGGTCACAAGTCTAACCTCAGAAAATTTAAAAGAATAGAAATTATTCCTTGCATCTTCTCGGATTATCGTGGAATAAAAGTTGAACTCAGTAACAACAGGAATCTGCATACTCATACTAAACATGGAAACAAATAACTTTATGCTGAACGATAGCTGAGTCATAGATAAGATTAAGAAGGAAATTACCAAATTTTTGGAAGAAAATGATAATGAAGACACAAATTACCAGAACCTCTGGGACACCACAAAGGCAGTTCTAAGAGGGAAATTTATAGCATTTCAAGCTTTCCTCAAGAGAACGGGAAGAGAGGAAGTTAACAAATTAATGGACATCTCAAACAACTGAAAAAGGAACAACATTCCAATCCCAAACCCAGCAAAAGAAAAGAAATAACCAAAATTAAAGCAGAATTAAATGAAATTGAAAACAAAAGGATTATACAACAGATCAATAAATCAAAAAGTTGGTTTTTTGAAAAGGTCAATAAAATAGATAAACCTTTAGCTAACCTAACCAGGAATAAAATAGTAAAATCTCTAATTTCATCAATCAGAAATGACAAAGACAAAATAACAAGACTCCTCAGAAATTCAAAAAATCTTTGATGAATATTACAAGAAACTCTATTTTCAGAAATATGAAAATCTGAAGGAACTAGACCAATACCTGGAAACATGCCACCTTCCTAGACTTAGCCAGAATGAAGTGGAAATGTTGAACAGACCTGTATCAAGCTCTGAAATAGCATCAACTATCCAAAATCTCCCCCAAAAGAAAAGTCCTAGACCAGATGTCTTCACTTCAGAATTCTACCAAACCTTTAAAGAGGAATTAGTATGTGTATTATTTAACCTTTTCCAAAATATAGAAAAAGAAGGAATACTACCCAACACATTCTATGAAGCAAACATCATCTTAATCCCCAAACCAGGAAAAGACTCAACAAGAAAAGAAAATTGTAGACCAATATCTCTAATGAATATTGAGGCAAAGTATTCAATGATATCTTGGCAAACATAATCCAGCATCACATCAAACAAATTATACACTATGATCAAGTAGGTTTTATTTCAGGGTCTCAAGGCTGGTTCAATATATGTAAATCTATAAATATAATTCGTCACATAAACAAATTAAAAAACAAAGACCATATGATTCTCTCAATTGATACAGAAAAACTTTTGATAATATCCAGCATCCTTTCATGATCAGAACACTTAAGGAAATTGGTATACAAGGGACATTTCTTAAATTGATAGAGGCCATCTATAGCAAACCCTCAGCCAATATCATATTGAATGGAGTTAAATTGAAATCATTTCCACTCAGATCAGGAACCAGGCAAGGTTGCCCATTGTCTCCACTGCTTTTCAACACTGTAATGGAAGTCTTAGCCATCACAATTAGGCAAGAAAAGGTGATCAAGGGTATCCATATAGGGTCAGAGGAGATCAAACTTTCACTCTTTGAAGATATGATTGTATATCTGGAAGATACCAGGGATTCTACTACTAAACTCTTAGAAGTGATCAAAGAATACAGCAACGTCTCAGGTTATAAAATCAATACTCACAAATCTGTAGCCTTTATATACACCAACAATAGTCAAGCTGAAAAAACAGTCAAGGACTCTATTCCTTTTACTGTAGTGCTAAAGAAAATGAAATATTTGGGAGTCTACCTAACAAAGGATGTGAAAGATCTCTGTAAAGAGAACTATGAAACTCTAAGAAAAGAAATAGCTGAAAATGTTAACAAATGGAAAAACATACCATGCTTATGGCTGGGAAGAATCAACATTATTACAATGTCTATACTACCTAAAGCAATATACAATTTTAATACAATCCCTATTAAAGCTCCATTGTCATACTTTAAAGATCTCAAAAAAATAATACTTTGTTTTATATGGAATCAGAAAAAACCTCAAATAGCCAAAACATTACTCAGAAATAAAAAATCAGGAGGCATCACGCTACCAGATCTCAGACTATGCTATAAATTGATAGTGATAAAAACAGCGTGGCACTGGCACAAAAACAGAGAGGTAGATGTATGGAACGGAATAGAGAACCAAGAGATCAACCCAGCTACTTAACATCATTTGATCTTTGATAAGCCACTTAAAAACATTCAGTGGGGGAAAGATTCCGTATTTAACAAATGTTGCCAGGTGAATTGGGTGGCGACCTGTAGAAGACTGAAACTGGACCCACACCTTTCACCATTAACTAAGATAGACTCTCACTGGATCAAAGTTTTAAACTTAAGACATGAAACTATAAAAATACTAGAAGAAAGTACAGGGGAAACTCTTGAAGGAATTGGCCTGGGCAAAAATTTAATGAGGAGGACCCCTGGGGCAATCGAAGCAACATCAAAAATACCCTACTGGGACCTGATAAAACAAAAAGCTCTGCACAGCCAAGAACACAGTAAGTAAAGCATGCAGACAGCCCTCAGAATGGGAAAAGATATTTGCAGGTTATGTCTCAGACAAAGGTTTAATAACCAGGATCCATAGAGAACTCAAACATATTAGCAAGAAAAGAACAAGTGATTCCATCTCAGGGTGGGGAAGGGACTTGAAGAGAAACTTCTCTGAAGAAGACAGGTTCATGACCTACAGACACATGAAAAAATGCTCATCATCCTTAATCATCAGAGAAATGCAAATCAAAACCACTTTGGATATCATCTAACTCCAGTAAGATTAGCCCACATCACAAAATTCCCAAACCATAGATGTTGGCGTGGATGTGGAGAAAAGGGAACACCTTTGCACTGCTAGTGGGAATGCAAACTAATGCATTCCTTTTGGAAAGATGTTTGGAGATCACTTAGGGATCTAAAAATAGATCTGCCATTTGATCCTTGAATTCCTCTATTAGATATGTATCCTGAGGACCCCAAATCACTTTATAACAAAGATATTTGCACCAGAATGTTTATTACAGCCAAATTCATAATTACTAAGTCATGGAAGAAGCCCAAGTGCCCATTGACCCATGAATAGATTAATAAATTGTGGTACAGGTTACATCATGTTATGTTATGAAGCCTTAAGAAAGATGGAGACTTTACCTCTTTCATGTTACATGAATGGAGCTGGAAAATGTTCTTCTTAGTAAGATATCTCAAGAATGGAAGAAAAAGTATTCAATGTGCTCAGCTTTACTATGAAACTGATTTATAAGCACCACACTACCATATGAAAGCCATAACCCAACTATAGCCCTAGATGAAGGGGAAAGAGGAGAGGGAGGGGAAGTGGGGGTGGGTGGGTGGAGGGAGAGTAATTGGTGGGGTCACACCTACGGTGCATTTTAGAAGGGTACATGTTAAATCTACTAAGTAATCTAAATAAGAAAATGCAGTGAAGGCTATGTTAACCAGTTTGATGAAAGTATTTCAAATTGTATATAAAACCAGCACATTGTGCCCCATAATTTCATTAATGTACACAGCTATGATTTAATAAAAAAAAAAAAAGACCCAAAAGCACAGGCAGTGAATGTAAAATTAGACAAATGGAATTATATCATACTAAAAAGTCTTCTACCCTGCAAAAGAAACAATCAACATTATGAAGAGGCAATCTTCACAGTGGCAGGAGATATTTGCAAACCTTCCTCCAAAACATACATCGAGAGTATACAAGGAAGCCAAACAATCCAACAGCCAAAGAATACATGATCTGATTAAAAACAGACAAATGAGCTGTAGGAGGTCTCTCAAAGAAGACATACAAATGGCCAACAGGTATATACAAAAAATGCTCGACATCATCGCTAATCATCAGGAAAATGCAGATAAAAACCACAATAACACATCTTACCCCAGTTAGGATGGTGGGAATGTGGTATTAGTATAGCCACTGTGGAAACAGTATGGAGTTTCCTTAAAAAAAAAAAATATGGGGCTACTGGATATGTGTTCAAAGGGAAGAAAACTAGCATGTCGAAGAGATAACTGCATCCCCCTGTTTATTGCAGCACTAGTCACAATAACCAAGACGTGTAACCAACCTACATGTCCATCTGTGGATGGATGGATAAAGGAACTGGGGTAAATATATAAATTAGAAAACTATTTGTGAATGAAAAAGAATGAAATTTTATCATTTTCAATAACATGGATAAGCCTGGAGGAGATTATGTCAAGTGAAGTAAGCCAGGTACAAAAGAAAGACCCCATCACATGGAGAAACTGGAAAGTGGATCTCATCTAAGTAGGAAGTAGAATAGGAGTTACCAGAGGTGATGAGGAGAGGGGAACAGTGAGAGTTTGATTAATGGATATGAATCATAGCTAGATCAGAGGAGTATTCTTTGGCCCTGCAGGGTAACTGCAATTAACAAGGTACTGGGCTGGATGCAGTGACTCACGCCTGTAATCTGGGAGGCCAAGATGGATGGATTGCTTGAGCTCAGGAGTTCAAGACCAGCCTGAGAAAGTGTGAGACTCTATCTCTACTAAAAATAGAAAAATTAGCTGGGCATTGTGGTGGGCAAGTGTAATCCCAACTACTGGGGAGGCTGAGGTAGGAGGATCACCTTAGCCCAGGAGTTTGAGCTTGCTGTGACCTATGATGGTGCCATGGGACTATGTGCAATAGAGTGAGAGTCTGTCTCAAAAAACAAATAAACAACAACAACAACAAAATCAAAGTTATTGTTTATTTTCAAATAGCCAAAAGGCTGATAAATGTCTGAGGTGGTATTGATGCTACATACAATCACTCAACCATTACACATTCTATACATGTAGCAAAATACCACACGGCACCCTATAAATATGTGCAGATATGATGTGTCAACTAGAATGAGTCAAGCAAAAAAGACAAGTTATAATTTCAGATAAAGCACATTTTCACAGGGGAGACCTTCACCACTGCCAAGATTACACCATGTATTTGTGAAGGAACCACTTGCACTGAGTTCCCCTTGCCACTGACTGTCTTCAAGAAACGAGAGGCAGCATTTGCTGCTCCTTACGAGATGAGGGCTCTTGCTTTAGCATTAGGTGACCGTCCCTGTTCCTGAAGTGACAGCTTTCTCACATTCCCCTGAAGACTTCCACTGAGCTGGTACATCATTCGTCCAACACAATGGACAGGCGGCTTTGTCAGTCTCCCAATCCTTATCCCCATAACTTTGCAGGCCCTCCTCATTCCCCATAGTGAGAAAATGGACTTCTGTTCTTTGCTTAACTAGAAATCTGAAATCTTCAGGGGAAGAGTGTAACAAAAGATTTTGAGGTTGAAATCAGCTATTCTTTTGGAGCCCGATTCTCCAAGGGAAGTAAACCCATCAATGCATGAACAGTCCATAAATGTGTCCCAGGTTGTCTTAAATCTCTTCTATCTAACTCAGGATGACCCTTGATACAGATGAGTGCCCTTCTCAGATGGCTGTATGAGGCTGTAATGCCTGGGGAGTGCAGGCCCTTCCTCCAGCCCTCCTCCCCACTAAAGAGCAATAACATTTTCACACGAGGAACTTCTCGTTGAGACTAGAAGCTGCAGTATTATTTATTTATTTATTTATTTTTGTGCCTCAGCTCTGGCTGTTGGCTGCAGCAGTTTATTCTAAGTCCGCCACTGGGAACGCTGTTGCCGGGGGAGTGAGCCCTGGGCTCCTGGATGGCCTGTGGGTTGCTGCTGAATCTCCCGAGTGTATTTGCACGAGTGCGTGTGTGTGTGTGTGTGTGTGTGTGTGTTCATTTATTTCCAGATAGAGTCTGGAGTTCCCATTGCATTCTCAAAGGGGTCCAGTATTCAAAAGAGTTTAAGAACCACTGGTTTAAATAATTTAAAATGGTCAATTATTTATTTAGCTTTTTAAGCCTGCTTCCTGGAATTGAAATAGCTTATACTATTTCTACATGCCTCCCGAGACCTCTAAATTGAGCTTGAGAAAGAAATTCTTTTGCATCTTCTTACCCTTCTCTAAAAGCCATGTGAGCCTCCCTTACAGAAATTTGCAGTTCCTAGCGGGTCCTCATTTGCTTACTAAGTAATTCTCCAAAGGCCACTGAAGAAAGAAAACTCAAATCAGCTATTTTACCTGAACTTACCACGAGGGCAGGGAGTGTGTCTGTTCTTCTTAGAACAGAGTGTGGCACTTAGTAGGCGCTTTCTATTACCAGGAATATGACTTAGTAACCACCTGCATGCTTGATGAAGCAATCCCTGAGAAGACCTCAGACGATTGTGCCCTCAGGATGTTTACAGTCCCATCGAGGAGACTAACAATTAGCTGACCACATCATAATTCCAAAGTCATTTCTAATGTGGAAATGACTGCATGGCACACATTTTAAAGACACTCCAGAGAGGTAAATTTCATTGAAGCCTAGAGTAATTAGAAGATGTTCTTGGGAGGAAGGGAGTTACAAATTGGGCTTCAAAGAGCTTGTCATGTCCAGAGTTTCTGAATATTTACAGCTCTCCTTTTATTTAGAGTTGTTTGTTTTTCCCTAATGCAGCTAAAAGAAATTAAAACACAGTGATTACAGTAGCTTCCCTGTAAGAGCAGAAAGGTCTCAAAACAAGATAGAGCAGGAAGCTGGAGAGACCAGGAGCTGTCGTCCTTAGGGGGCAATCTGCTTATGGGTGTCAGTAAATCTTCCCACTCCATGTTCTTATTTCAAGAATAGAGAGGTAGGATTAAATGATCTCTGAAGGCTTACTTGCCTCAATACTCAGCACCTTTCGACACTAAGCTCATGTCTCCTTAGTTCTATTATCACTACTGATGATAAGCAGAGGAGGTGCAGAGAGTCATCTGAGATACCCACATCTATGCTCACCCCCCCCAAATATCTACCCCCATCTGCCTAAAATTTCTATGCAGTCATTCCTCTGTAGCACTGGAGGACTCTGCTGAACATAAATGAGTTGTCTGAGAAAGGCAGATAAAGTTTTATCTGACATCAATGTTTTAGTGAGGATTTGTTAAACAGATATGCTTCAGTAAGTGGAAAACAGAACTGGAAGTCCTGGGTAAGGAGTGGAAGATGCTGCCCTTAGTGGACAGGGCAGATGGGCCCACGTGGGGATGGTGATGGGGCAAAGGCCATCAGTCATCAAAAGGGAAGAAAGGGCTGTTGAAAGGAGTGCCAAGTGCCTGTAAGTCACACTTGACTCCAAGTCATGATTTTCCTTAGGTTGTTGTGTTTAATTTTTTTTTTCTTTTTTTTTATTGAACGGTAACTATGTACATTAATGCACTTCTGGGGTACAGTGTGGGGTTTTCACATGCAATCTGAAATACTTCCATCAACTGGTCAACACAGCCTTCATGTCA
>NW_003852448.1:5559866-5563892 GCF_000181295.1 Otolemur garnettii
CTTACTTACTGTGTTCTTGGCTGTGCAGAAGCTCTTTAGTTTGATCAGGTCCCAATAGTGTATTTTTGATGTTGCTTCAATTGCTCGGGGTGTCCTCTTCATAAAATGTTCGCCCAGTGTTGTGTTTAATTTTGTCTCTCTAATACAGCGGCTCTCAACCTGTGGGTTGCAACCCACAGGAACTGTATTAAAGGGCCATGGCATTAGGGAGGTTGAAAACCACTGCTTTAATATAGTTCATAATTATGGCACCCAGTCCTTAAGATTAACTCATGGTTTAGTTGTGGAAATAAGACACAGTTTTGATCTTCTAAATCTTTTGAGTTTAACCTTTTACCAAGCAGGCATCTAGCAGTGCCTCGAAAGTGGCCCACTGAGCTGAATTCATAAGCAAACACATTATCGTCAGAGAAAATAAAATGATGGGAAAAAGTAAGTTAACTTATTGAAACAACTGATCGAAAGTCATCTCAGATTCCTATTTTCCTAACTGGTAAGACACTGCCTTGCTCCCTGGCCCGACTTCCCCATGTGAGCAAAGAACAGACTCGCTCCAACTACACTTTTTCTCATACCTTTTCCCATTATAACCCCCACTTACCCATCTGGACTAGCCTGCATTCCCTGGCTAATTAGCCCTGCTCTGAGGAGCTAACACACTTCTGTCTTTATTCAACCAAGCAGCAATCAGTAGAATACAATATACATTTAAATAGAAACCGCCCCATAAGTTCGTCTGTTCTTTCCAATTAGAAAATAAGATGCCTCAAGGTTCAAAGCCCGAACACCCTGAGACTGAGAATCAGCTGGCGGGTGGATCTGTTGGTGCCTTTCTGTGTCAGGACGTTCCCATGGGAATGTCCCTCTGACGTTGCTCCCCCCTGAGGACCACAGTTACACTTGCTCATCATGCCAAATTCTCCAAAGTCCTTCTTCGTGGCCGTCTGCTTTTCTTGGGAATTTTAGAATAGAGCAATGTGAAATGTAAAGTCTTTTCATGATTTATTTTACTTTCCCCCAGATCTTTAAGAAAGTGGCTCTGTGACTCTGCAGGTGATATCTGATGAGGCTTTGTGGCCAGCAGATTAGGTGGCAATTGCTCTGGAGTCATTAAGAACAAGAGCTGTCTCTCCTCTCATGACGTCCTTGGCTCCCATGGGAAGCAGGTTGATCTTGGCCACACTGCAGGCGAGCTGGGAGAGGCGCACATCTCGCAGCCAGCAGGGAGGAAGGGGAAGAGAACGGTCTGTACAGAACGTTGCCTTGGTACTGTGGGCACATTCCTGTTACATAGAGATCTGACAATCAACTTTGCAAACTTATCCTAGAAAAAGTGCTACATTCCTTGTTGCTGAACATCTCTGCATTCATCTTTGAAGAACTCCCCTTGGGAAGCCGGGCACCAATGCCAGTGCCAAGTCCACCCCTCAAAGCAATTTTGGGGCCCTTTTTCTGGAACAGCCATCAGAGCTGTCACTGTATGACCCTGGGGGCCTCAAAATGTCTTCCTTTCAGTATTTCCCTAATCTTTAGGTAAAGAAAAAAGTCGCTGGAGGCCAGATCACCTGAGGAGGGTGGGTGTTCCAATACTATTTGTTTACTGGCTAATCAGTCCCTCCCAGACAGTGCCCTGTGAGCTGGTGTCTTGTTGAAAGGCAAGACACATCTTTCTCGTGCCAAGATTTTCAGTTAAATTTTTTCTAACTGTTTCTTTATTGACGTTTACCTGGTCTACTAGGCTTCTCACAGGCATCCAGTGATTTTGACATACAATTCAATGAATTTACACAATGTTTTCATCACTTCCTCACGGGATGGCAAATTTGCAGACTTCATTGTCAGAGCTGGTATTTCAATTCTAACAGCGTGCTGCCTCTGGGCTCTCACAGGGGGACGTCTGAAGAGCCACAGGCTTAGGTATTTAAGTAACTTCCAAAAAACCACTTAATTAATTTAGGGAAGAGGATATAGTTGGGGGGCAGATAGAATTGTGTCCAAGTCCAGACCCCATTCTTTTTAAACGTTTGTATAAATTTAAGGAGTACAGGCATGCTTGTGATATGTGGATATATGTGCATTGCACAGTGGCGAAGTCTGGGGTTTTTTTGTATTCATCACCCAAATACCTTGCACAGCACCCTTTAAGTCAGCGGTTCTCAACCTGTGGGTCACGACCCCTTTGTAACAATGAAAATACATCCTGCATATCAGATATTTGCATTACGATTCATAACAGTAGCAAAATTACAGTTATGAAGTAGCAATGAAAATAATTTTATGGTTGGGGATCACCACAACATGAGGAACTGTATTAAAGGGTCACAGCATTAGGAAGGTTGAGAACTGCTGCTTTAAGTGGTGTTTCATTGCCCTGTCCCCCCACTGACCTGAGTCTTCAGCGTCCATCGTTCCACATTTTAAGTTTGTGCGTGCACATTGTTAAGCTCCCACTTAGGGGTGAGAACATGAGATGTTTGGCTGTTTCTGAGTTATTTCTTTTACGTTAATGGCCTCCAGTTCCATCCATATTGGTGCAAGATGTGCTGTTGTTTTTTATGGCTGAGTAGTGTTCCATTGTATACGTACACCACAGTTTTTATCCAGTCGCCTGCTGGTGGACACGAGGTTGGGTCCAGGTCTCGGCTGTCACGGATCGCGCCATGAACGAGCAAGTGCAGGTGTCTTTAGGTATAATGATTTCTTTTCTTTTAAGACTCCACTCTCTCTTACAGCTCCCTCAAGCCCCAGTCTAAAGGTGGTGCTGCCAGAACCTCCAAACCAATTATTCAGGCAAGTCAGAGAGTGAAGCGGCTCGCATAGGGAGCCTGAGCTCTTGTCCTTACACAAGCTGATCAGATCCTATGTGCCTGTTTTCTTGTCTGTAAATTAGCTTAATGGAAGTTTTTCTCATCAAATCTAAGCTACCACCAATTGTTAAGTCTCATCGTTTATATGCTAATGGGAAAAGAAGAAAACGCAGCAATTAATCTGTGACATAATGCCTCCTTATCAGTTAGAATTTTAATACTATTAACTTTTGAAAAGGTCTTGTAAACTTAATCAGATAGTGGTCAGTACTGTACGTATGATTGCTGTGCATAAATAAAAAGGGAAATATTAGTGAAATGAATAGGTTAGGGTTTTCCTAAAATTTGGTTACATCCAAGTTTACCTTTCCTGGCTCTCTTTCATCCGCGTTCCTGTCTTCCCCACAACTAAGAGTCCTGGGCCCTCTGTGGGCCATGGAGCAACACCCCACCCTGTCTGCAGGGCTCCCCTTCTGGTCCCACATGCAGTGACAACTGGAATGGGACAGCCACCTAGCTGGCAGCAATGACAAGACCTACAAATGTCAAAGTTGGTAAAATTGAAAAAATACACTGTTTATAATTATTGAGAATGATAATATCTACGTCAAAGTTGTAGCACAAGACTACATATGGTAAGAAGCCAGAATAAAATCCTATCAAACATTCAGTACATTTTAGCAATTACATGGAAAGAACTCAAGAATATTAATAATGATGATTGTGATGTAAGTTTCTTTGCTCAATTTTTCTGGAAAGGAGCCTGCAGGAGCATTTTAACCAGATGCCACCAGTATAAATAGGTTGACACCTAAGAAGATGGAGTGTGATTCTCCCTGTGCTTCTATGTCCTGCCCTCAGCCTCTCAGCCCTCAAATTCCTGCTTTCTACTATAGAGCAAACATATTGAGAGGCTGAGATCAGTATTGTAAATAAGATGATGGGAAAATGCATTACTTCCCAGGAATAAAATGTTTATGTCTTAATCAGAGCCTTCAGGAAAGATAATGCCTAATTCAAAGCCATCGAATTGTTTTTTTTTTTCTGTTTTTTTTTTTATTGAACGGTAACTATGTACATTAATGCACTTCTAGGGTACAGTGTGGGGTTTTCACATGCAATCTGAAGTACTTCCATCAACTGGTCAACACAGCCTTCATGTCATTTTCTCAGTTATTGCTTTAAAACATTCACATTCTACTCTTAGAAAGATTCACCT
>NW_003852448.1:5568361-5573554 GCF_000181295.1 Otolemur garnettii
CTGCCTGCTGCACTCTGTTACGGAGGGATTCCACTGTGTCTTTCAGATCCTTGAGGGCTGCAACCTCTTGTCTCAGTATTTCAAAATCTTTGATCATTTAAAGCCATCGAATTGTAACGACAGTGACAGACTGGTGGGAAAGGTGCCCTGGAGAGGGAGAAGAGATAGATCATATCATTGTTCCCAGCCAAGAAGAGGGTTATACAGACTGCAAGGATCATACACCCGCCTCCTGGGCTATGACTTGCAATGCTTCCCTGTCACCCCTTGGTGAGGCTAACTCGTGCATCTTGTCTTTGGCAGTGAAATGAGAGCAGGTGTGATACACACCTGTCTGGGCAGAAGCTTTGAAAGCAATCATGTAGGCTGATGCTTACTCTTTTTCTCTTCTTCTTTTTTATGAGAATGTCCTAGCTCAGAGCTGCTTTTGGGCTGAATGAGGAGACATGGAAACCAGAGCTGTTTGCTGCTGACGACATGTAACAGCAGCAGGAAAATAGCCCTGCAGGCAGGAAGATGTGGGAGAGGGCTGTGCTCACGGCACAACCAACTAATACAAAGACACTGTTGCTTGACGGCATTAGTCCCATTATAATATCATACCTCATACTCAACATGCAAAGAGGACTGATCATCACAAATTCCCAAGCTGGGCAGTTTTAAGATTCAGCCATGTGTGTATACCGTAAACCATGGCAGAGCTGAATATGCAGGTTACATGTGTGGCTGCACCGTGAGACAGACCCACAAGAGTGGGACAGGCATCGGGCGGCCAAAAGTGAGAGCTGCATTATGGGAGTGGAAATTGTGCACAGAGCACAGGGTAAGGCAGGGGTTGAAAATTGTCACAGTTGGGATTCCCAACTCTGAATTTTGTCTGTAGGGAGTTTCCTGGGTGAGGTCTTTGGATCAAACCCTGTGGGAGAGGGCAGGAAAAACAGACTGGGCACAGGAAGATTGTGAACGGTAATATGTTGGCCCAAGTAGTCTCAGACCAACCTGTGGAAAGCCCCAGATCACAGAAGACCTTTCAGAGGTATCCCAGGTTGAGGACAGGACAGCCATGGCTATCCCAGCCTCAGCCACTAGCTACATGCCACGTAGAAGGTTCCCAGCATGTGCGTGGCCTGACCAAAGGGGCTCTTCAGTGTAACTGGGGTATGGAGGTGCGTGTCAGCGTATGCGTGTGTGCAGACACAGCACACATACCAGTGCCTCGTGTTCCCATGGATAATCTCTGTGTGTGTAATTTAGTGATTATAGACACTAGAAGTTCTGACATCATCTTGAACTAAAATAGTGCAACTGTGTCTCCTATGAGGCCACTATAAACTGAAATAGAATAGCAAAGTGCTGATAGCCTCTGCGTTGGGGGCATGGGATTGGTTGTTCTGATATCTGCCAGAGCTCTTTTCTCTTCTGAGGAAGGGACCGGCTGCCCCTGTTCATCGAGGGTCCAGCCTACATGTGACCTTTAAGAACAGACTAATCCGTCATGGAGGGAGGGGCGAGAAGAGGTGGGGCAGCAACTGGGGCCTCTAAAAACAAATAGAAGTTGAGACAAATTCTCAGCCCTAAGACTTCATTCTCCACAAGTTTGAAAGCACAGCGTGGAAACAGGCATTCCCACCTGTGCCTCTCACTGCATTTCGACATCTTCACAGCTGCATGTGGTATGAGGAGGTCACGGGTCAGGGCAGGTGAGTGCCCTGGAGGACAGGCAGGTGGATTATACAAAGCTGCACAATGTCCACCTGCCCCCCAGCTCTCACTCCCCACAAACTCCTGTAGAATGGGGTCTATGCAGCTCATAGTTTAAGGAAATAAATAACCCACATTTTTGGTGCTTTTCAGATAATTTAAAATCAGCTTGTTTCTCACTCAGAGGATTTGCCCGACGCCATGCACAGCCAAGGACCAGCTTATGAAAAACAGAGAAATCTCATGTTTGTCTTGTCTCAAGTGACTCCCATGTCTGAGAAGAAACTTCTACTGCTCATGAATGTTCTTTGGCGTCACAGTGTTACAGTGATCAGTTTTACTTTCTCGAACTGCAGTGGAGACAGAGGGAGAAAATCATTTATCTTAAGCAGCCAGAGCTTCTATTATCCTTTTAGTGTCACTCTTGGTTTCTTTCCCTCAAGCCACTTTCCAAGAGACTCTTGGAATGTCATAACCTGTAGGAAATGAACACTCTGAAATATTCATTATTTAAGAACAGAGGGATGATATTTAATCTTTCTGCTTTGGTGTCTAGGAGAGGTGTAAATCAACCAAGAGCAAACCTCAGTGATGTAAATAAACTGAGTAATATGGTTGGAATTAATATTTCAGAAGTCACGATGTTTTGGTACTTCCAGCTTCATTTCAACATTAAGTGAGGACCTCCAGCAAAACTTCACCAATGAGCAAAATTTAATGAGCTTAGTGAAAAGGATTTCCAATTAGTACATTAATTAATTTTATGTAAATAGATTTTTACAATAATTGAGAACAGCTGGCTCTCCTAAGCAGATACAAATTGCCTAATTTACAGCTTTGATTTATTTGGGAAATCTTTTCTTCTCATAAAAAATAGAAATATGGGCCCCATGGCATACACCTGTAGTCCCTGCTACTTGGAAGCGGAAACAAAAGGATGCCATGAGTCTATGACTTGGAGGCTACAGTGTGCAATAACTGTGACTGTGAAAAGTCACTGCACTCCAGGCTGGGCAGTATAGTGAGACCCCACAGTTAAAAAAAAGAAGAAAATAAAAGTTGAAACTATCTTTGGTCTAGCCTCTATCCAATTGTCACACAGTTCAACTAGTAAAACCTAATTGAGTAAGGCTTTATTAAGCTAATAATTAAATTTATTTTTCAAGGTAAAACATAGAGGGATATACACAGACAAGTGGGTGGATAGGTAGATGAAAACACATCTAATGAAGGAATGCTTTAGAGGAGTATGTTCCTTCTCATGGTCTTTTAGTAATATAACTCGTACTAAAACTTGGACTTTTTTGGACTAATGAAACACAGAGGCTTTGGAATATTTAGGTTAACTGGATTCGAAGTGGAACCAAAAAGTAATATGGTTTGGATGATCCTTTAAAATACCTAATCATAATCCTAAATTCCTTCTCCATCTCTTGTAAGAACCCATTTTACAGTTATGAAAACGTAGGGACAGAGATGCGAATTAATTTGATCCAGATCAGGCAACTTTTAGTTATGATTTGGCTGCATATAAGAGAAAACCCCAATCAGCAGTGGCTTCAAAGGAGTTTGAGGGTGTAATGAGCTCTAATGCCCCAGAACTCCTGCTCAGGTCATAAAGCCAGACCCTGTCTCAAATAATAATAAAAATTCTACATGAAATAAATCCAAGGCGAGCAGTCCAGGGCTGGTGTGGGAGCCCTACGTTCCTCAGGAATTCCGGCTTCTGCTTTCAGGGTTTCTGCCAGGAATCCCAGCCACATGCCAGGTGGGGAGCAGCCGGGAGGAGAGAGAACAAAGGGGCTCTCCACTCCTGGCCCTCCTGGAAGGGGCTGTGCTCAGATTCAAAGTTCAACATAAGCTAAGAAATGTTATTTTTTATCTAAATGCGATTGGTGCCCTAAAGATACACACATACATACACCAAAACAAACAAACCTGAATGAACAATAATAACAGTAATGAACAGTAATGAAAAATAATAACAAAGAGTTAATAAAAAAGAGTGCAAATTTGTTTGATGTTAAGCAGATAATTTTTCTACCACAGAACTGGTTAATGTCAAAACTAAAACTCAAGGTTTCTGCATTGCAGTCCTTTCTGTAACAATAGAAAAATTGAGAAGCCTTGACTATAAAATTCTTATTGGATATATTTAGAATAAAGTAGCAAGGATTCAAAGATTCTATGTCTTCTCTTCTCAGCTATCTTTGCTGGAGAGCATCTCGAGTCTAACAGTAGAATCTGCTTCAAGCCTAGGTCCCTGACCCAGTGGCATGATCTGGACCTGACCATCTATCCTATGTGGTTATAAAAGTTGGCACCTGTAAAATGGAGCTTTCAGGGCAAGGACTGAAGGGGCCTCTAGCCTCTCCACAATTTCCTTTAGCCTTCTTAACAAGGCCACTGGAAATAAATATGCAATCTAAGTAAAATCAATGTGCTTCCAGGGAAAACCTGCTCCTGGAAAAACCTCATTCCTCCTTTTTAACAAAACTGACCCCTGAAGCTGTTCTTATGTAGGAATCCTGAAGTTGCCACTGAAAAGTCCCCTTTATTATCTGTGAAAGTTCCTTGCAACTTCTTACCCAAACACATGTACACACATGCACAGCACATACATACACACATGCACACATGTACACACATGCACATGTACACACACACACATGCTACTGCACATGTACATATATGTGTGTGCACACACACATGCACATATACGCGTGCACACATGCACACGACTCAACCTGTCCTCAGGAACAGAGATAGTAGATAGTCTAATTTTTGGACTAGAAGACTGGATGCCCCCTGAAAGTAGAAAAGGGAGGAGATAAGAAAGAATTCACCATTTCTGAAGAGTCAAGAGCAGTGGGAAATAAGATTTAATTTCTTATGTAATGAACTTGCCAAATGAAATAATAAAGTGCCTTATAATTATTGCATAATGAAATTTGATAATTAGTCAGTTGGTGAGGTCATTCTTTCTTAGAAAGAAATGGTAATTACTCGTGGAAACAAGAAAACTGGCAATATCAAGAGATGACAATGGACAAGTGACTAAAAGTCAGAAAAGATCCCCAAAAACTAGATAATATGGATTATTAGACTGAGAAAATAATCCCAAGTGATGACAATTTTCACTTATTTATTTACTCATTATTTCATACATTTAACAAATATACATTATTTCTAAAAAAATAAAGTTGTAAAAAGTTTTCTCTTTAAGGACATTATAATATAGTGGGGATGATGGTGGAGATGATGATGATGGTGGTGGTGATGATGATGATGATGGAGATGGAGATGGTGGTGCTGATGGAGATGGTGGTGGTGATGATGGAGATGGAGATGGTGGTGATGATGGAGATGGAGATGGTGATGATGATGATGGAGATGGTGATGATGATGATAGAGATGGAGATGGTGGTGATGATGGAGATGGAGATGGTGATGATGATGATGGTGGTGGTGATGATGGAGATGGAGATGGTG
>NW_003852448.1:5574131-5580349 GCF_000181295.1 Otolemur garnettii
TGATGATGGAGATGGAGATGGTGGTGATGATGGAGATGGAGATGGTGATGATGATGATGGAGATGGAGATGGTGATGATGGTGGAGATGACAATGATGTTGACAATGATGACAATGATGTGATGATGGCCTAATGGCAATAATGATGATGATTGTGGTGGTGGAGATGATGATGGTGATGATGGAGATGATGATGATGGAGATGGTGATGATGGTGGAGATGGTGGTGGTAGAGATGATGATGATGGAGATGGTGATGTGTGTGATGGTGATTATGATGTGGAGATGATGATGATGATGATGATGGAGATGGTGATGATGATGATGGTGGTGGTGATGATGGAGATGGAGATGGTGGTGATGATGATGTAGATGGTGGTGATGATGGAGATGGAGATGGTGATGATGGTGGAGATGACAATGATGATGACAATGATGACAGTGATGTGATGATGGCCTAATGGCAATAATGATGATGATTGTGGTGGTGGAGATGATGATGGTGATGATGGAGATGATGATGATGGTGGTGGTGATGATGGAGATGGTGGTGGTAGAGATGATGATGATGGAGATGGTGATGATGGTGGAGATGGTGGTGGTGGAGATGATGATGATGATGATGATGATGATGGAGATGGTGATGATGATGATGGAGATGATGATGGAGATGGTGATGATGATGAAGATGATGACGAAGATGACAATGATGACAATGATGTGATGATGGCCTAATGGCAATAATGATGATGATGGAGATGATGATGTGATATGTGATAGTGATGATTATGCTGTGATAAGATAATGACAATGAAAATAGCCACAAACACCAATGCAGTGTCTGCTATGCACTAGACATTATTCTAAGCACTTTTATTCTATTTAGTCTTTGCAACAACTTTATGAGTTAGTTAATACTCTTATACCCATTTGCAGGTAAAGAAACTGAGGCACAAAGTTATGACTTGCCAATTAAAGATGAACTGCATTTCTATATACACGTCTAAGGAAGCAGAGTCCTGAATTGTGCAGGTAGTTTCTGGAGCGGCACCCAGTGTTGTCTGCTGCTGGGGTTCATGGCTTCCGGCAATTTCTTTTCCAGGAACAGCTTTCTTCTGATCAGGAGGATAGCTCAACTTTGAGGAGATGTCACTTTGTGATTAGATTAAAACAAGTTTTAACTTCCATCTTGATAGTTGACCGTCTCCCTCTTGGCTTTGATAAAGCAAGTTGCTCATTTAAGAAGGTCCACTTAATGAAGAACTCAGGGCAGCATCTAGCTAATAGTCAGCTGGGAACTGCTGCCCTCAGACTCAGAGCCCTCCAAGAGCTGAACCTGTCATAACCAGATACATGAGTTGGAAGGTGGTTCCCCCACAACTGAGCTGTCAAATGGGACCCCAGCCCTGATTAGATTCCCGACTGTGAAATGATAAGTTTGCATACTTTTAAGCCATTAAATGTAGACTAAGTCATTAGGCAGAAATCAGTAATTAATGCATAATGCCTTTGAGATTGACTTCCTCTAAAACAATCTAAAAGTAAAGACAATATACTTTAGATACAAAATTAACATCACTGGTAATAAAAAAAATAGAAATTATACTGGATTAGGATACAAAAATATTTTACAATTTTCAGGAAAAGCATAGGAAGTTATAACTAGCTTTGGGGAGGGCTTGAGGAAATGGAACTTGTTGTTTGAATGTAAATCTGTATCAGCTTTCTGAAAAGCAACTTTGGAATACACACTGAAAGACTTAAAAAAGTGCTTTCTCTTCAACATGACAATGTCACTAGCAAGAATTCCATTTAAAGAAATAATTGGGTTTGTATATAGAGATATACCAAGGTACTGCTCAGAAATTGGTTATAATTTTATCATTCAAAATAATCTAAAATTAAAAACTATCTAAACGTTTGGCAACATATGTATTCTTCAAAATATTTAAGATAGAAAAAAATTTAAATGACACGGAAAAATTGTAATGATTTAGTAAATCACAAAATATGTTATAAGCATAATTCCTACCAAGTCTCGATATAAATCATACATCATGTATGGAACCCACATAGAAATAAAGACTGGGACAATTTGCATTAAGATGGTTAAAGGCTGCTGTTTTAGTTGCAGGTGTTTTAGTATTATAAATAATTTTCATTTTCATAGTCATTCCTTTTTACATTTTCCACAAAATGGTTATAGATTGTTCTTACAATTAGGAAAAATAATGTATTGTTATTAATAATATAACTCATTTCTTTACTATGCTTGGCAGATAGTGTTCCGGTATGCTCATTTTTTTTTATTTCTTAGAAACGAGACCCAGATAAATACATTAAATCAGGAAAATGCTGGTGATGTATCATCTCTGGTAAGCTATAAAGTTAATCTTTCATTTTGCTGGTGATAGTTCATTTACTTCTGCTCAGACCTTGCTGAGGCAATCCGTCAGTGCAATATCATGGCTGTTGGAAACAGAATGATATCTTAACAATGTTGCCTGTAGATAAGAACTGAAATATTAAGTATAAAAGGTATAAAAAATCAAACCATCCTATTCTAAAATGTTGAGCACACACCGTGTTCTTACAAACGTCCAAGAGAGGGACAAAATATGGAGCCAATTTACTGCTCCGTGAGACTTCCCAGAGTAAGTCGTTTGTTGTTCACTGAAGTTTAAATGTGGTCCCTGGTTGAAAACAGCAACTCTGAATACTCCTCAAGCACGTGCTTTCAGGGACTCTTACATTATTAAATGACACAGTGTCAGCCACAGCATTTATTCTTCAGCAAGAAACTCTTGGTTTTAGTGTATCAGTCACGAATCTAGCAGGGCACGCACATTACTAATTAATGATCGTTTATACACTCCACTCCCTCCTGGGTAACTTTATTTCCCCGAGCCGTCTGCAGATCCTCACAGGGATCCAAGCTGGGGCCAGGTGATGATAAGAATAGTGACATTTTCTTCATTGCTGCTAAATGATGAACCCCAGGAAGCATTAAACTAGCACACTTGGCCTGAAAATTGGAGGTCTGTACCAGCTGTGTAAGGCAGAATGGCCCAAATGGTCCTAGGTTGAGGAATAATATCTTATCTAGGAAGAACCAAAGAAATCATAGGCTTAATTATAAAATCAGTACACGCACACACACATATGAGAGAAATATTTAAGAAAGACATGAAGGAACAGGAGAGGATTTTCAAGTCGGTAGCCAAACCCACAGCCCAGTCAAAGCAGCCTCTGCCCCACAGTGGGGCTTCAGTTCTGCAATGCATTTTTCACTTTTTGGTGTATTGCACATTTTGTGAGAGCCTTCTCAAATTCACGTGTGGCTCAGGCGGGAGGTGACGGGCTTCCCTGAGCTGTAAGTTGTGTTTGTTGAGCATCCCACACTCAGCTACAATTTAGGGGTCCAGTTTCTGCAAATGTGCCCGGTCCCCACAGGTAAGTATGGGGACATTGTGGTGGCGGCATTCTCTGAGTGTCAACGCTCCTCAGAATACCTGAGCACACCCCTGGGAAATTGCATAAAAGGGCATAGCTTGAGACAGAGAAAGGAAGGCTTCAAGGTTAGTTCATTAGCCCAGTTACCATGCACCATGCAGGTCAAGAGCATCCCTGGGTGGTCTGAGGTGAGGTGGGCTGCGTGCACATGCAGGGGTGACAGGGGCCCTTTTGCAGGCCCTCTAGGTCTGTGCCACTGAACATCCTTCTTGTAATATCACCATGAAGAAGATGGAGCACAGCTACAATCAGGTTCGTCTATGAAGCTTAAGAGCTTAGTGACCTTGAGCAAATTATGTCATTATTGCATCTAGACACTACTGTAGCACCAAGCACGTAGTAAATGAAGCCGGTAGATGGTATATGACATATGGTCGTTATTGCTAATATCATTTCCTTAACATTTTGGAAGCATTCCTAAGTCTACTGCTTGTTCCTTAGGACATTCAAATAAACACCCACCTGCTGTTGGGGCAACCAGTGGGATAAGAGACATGACCTAGGAGTGAAATCTAGACACCTGGAGCTGCTGTGCCATGGGTGTTCAGACAAAGTTTTCCCTAAATTAGTTTATGACATTCTGCCACAGTGAATGTATTAGTTGTCCACCTACTGGAATAGGCAGAAGTATCTCCCTAGTTTTGTTTGACATGCCCTAATTAGCTCCTAGTTCTGAGAGAATGGTCCACACCCATGAAATCTACGCTCAGCTGTTCTCCCCACCACTTACAATCTCAATCCTGAAATTGTCAGTAGGTGAGTGACAAAGAAAAGTAAGCCATTTTGGTGAGACCATCTGTCTCTACCATGAAAATTATGGGGTGAAATCCGGGCTTTGGACAAATTAGGAGTCAAGAAAGAGCTCAACAGAACCAGGTGTCCTTTCTGAAGCTGGGTGACTGAATCACTGATGTCCATATACTAAGAAGCATCACTGGCCAACTGTGCTGGGTTAGAACATGTGTCCTCGTGTTCCTGGCCACCAACCGCAGGCAGGTCTCACATCTCCTCCCAGAGTTGCTGTTCTCACAGCCTATTCACATCTGGAAGTCAGAGAAGGGGCAAGGAGCTGCCAGATGCCTTTAGCTGTACAGTGTGGCCTTTCTGGCTACTCCGTGTGATGTCATGACCCTCATCTGGCAGGTGACTGCATGTCATGCTGTGGTGTATAAGATTTCAAGCCCTGGGACCAGACAGCCTGGCTTCAAATCTGTCGGTGCTGTGTGGCCTTAAGCAAGTTATGGAATCTCAGTTTCCTCATTTATAAATTAGACATATTAATAACCACCAGTTTGTAAACTTATTATAAGAAATGAGTCAATATACACAATTTGGAGCAGTAACAAGAATATTATAAATTCTTTGTAAATGTTAGCTTTTATTATCAGACTGTGGACCTGGGAGTAGTTTGGACAATGGAATACTCTCTGGGCATTGCCTGTCCAGAGTCCCTGGTCCAGGGACCCATCAGTCACTGCAGGCAATGTCCTTCTCTTTCCAAACAAGACCTTCCTCTGAGCCGTGTCCTTCCCAACCAGAATATGGCCATAGCTCTGGAGACTGAAGAGCAGATCTGGCATGAAAGGTCCCAGGCTTAAAGTGATGTGCATTCCTGTGTCTGAAAAACATTTCTTTGGTGCTTCCTAGATGCAGGCACTTGGTTAAGCACAAGACGGCTTGGAAGTCAAGGCTGGTGAGGCCTTTGCCTCCATGGAGTGGCTGTTGTGAACCACCCTGAGTCTTTCTAAACCAGGGTGCAAGTAAATTAAGTATTCACTAGAAAGAAATTTATTAAAATGTAAATAGTGATTACTTCAGGGAAGGGGGACATTAAAGGTGATTTTTAGTTTCTTTTTTTTCACTTGTCTGTATTTTATAAATCTCAGCAAGAATGGATAACTTTGAGAAAAGCTGACCCGCAATTTTGTTTTTACTCTATAAGAAAGGAAAGCAATTTGCAACTCTCTGAAAGTGAAAGTTCAGACTCAGAAGCACCTAGCCAATAATCTAAGGACCATATTTTGTGAAGATTTAAAGAAGAGGAGGCAAGACATAGGAAAAGCCATAAACGCTGGCTGGAGGAGACAGCAAATGGCTCTCAGGGTGAGCAGCTAGCTGGCAAACGGCTGCACGGCAGCTGCTCTTCCTTAGGCAGTAAAGAAGCCTTGATTGTCCTCCTCACATCAGTGGGGAGGGAAGAAAAAGTCACCAGGCTGGAGGCACCGAGGAGCTGGTGACCTAGTTTGCAGGGGCTGTTCCTCCCTGCAGCCATGCTGTCAGCCCCTCTGGCTCCCTGCAGGTAGGACCTGACCTCTGCACAAATGCCGGGCTCTACCCTGGCATCCAGAAGCCCTAGCACCACACTGGGGGCTGAGAAACAAGGAGAAGTGGGTGCCAAGAGCTACACCATCATGGTGTCCAACTCAGATCATGTACCTGGATAGGAAGAGGGGCATCCGCCCACTTTCCCTCAAGCATCTGCCTTCTGTTCTCAGGTCAGATTTCCCATAGCCATGACCCCTCAACTGGACCATTGTCTCCTCTCGAACTGGAGAGCCGGACTTGGACCTCAGGGTGCTTCTCTGCCATCAGCACATGGATGACTCTGTGTCCACTCTCTAGAAAGGGCTCCTGGCATGGGGTGGTGCCTGTGGCTCAAAGGAGTAAGGTGCTGGCCCCATATGGTGGTGGGTTCAAACCCAGCCC
>NW_003852448.1:5580369-5611535 GCF_000181295.1 Otolemur garnettii
AAAAAAAAAAAAAAAAGAAAGAAAGGAAGGAAGGAAGGGAGGGAGGGAGGAAGGAAGGAAGGAAAGAAGGAAGGAAGGAAGGAAGGGCGGGCTCCTGGCACAAGAGGAAGAGAATTCCCCATATACTTTCATTGCCCTTTTGAGTTTTGAGGTATCCTGAAATAGGAAGACAGATTAGACTTGCAGAATTTTTCAAGATTGTGTTATTTTCATGCAGCCAAATCGTGTACAGAAATGAGAGGCAGGTCTATGCTTTGGGTCTGCCTCAAAGGCTTTAAAATCAACTTTGTTGACACATACGTACATTCCCAAAAAAGGCACCTGTTTTCAGTGAGTTTTGACGTACAGCCTTGCAACCATCACCACTTTCAACATAGAATATTTTTGCCCCAGAAGTCCCCCCATGCCTCTTTGCCACCAATTCTTCTAACCCCTGGGATTAGGCAAACCCTAATCTGTCTTCCTCATTGCAGGTTCATTTTGCATGTCCAACAACATCAAACAGAGTCACACACTGTGCTCTCTTTGTTCCGGGCCTCTGTCCTGCACTGTCATATTTCTGAGAGTCACCTGTGTTGTCCTGTAGGCCAGCAACTTGCTTTTGTTGCTGATGAATACTAATTTCATTTCCCATTGCAAGGATGTATAACAATCTGTTTATCCTTTTTTTTATTTCTGTATTAAATCATAACTGTGTACATTAATGCATTTATGGGGTACAATGTGCTGATTTGATAACAGTGTGGAATGCTTACACCCAACTGATTAACATTACCATCTCCTCACTTATTTCTTGCTGGTTTTCAGTTATTATGAATAAGGCATTTGCACAAGTCTTTTGGTGGACGTGTTTTCATTTCTCTTGGGTAAGTACCCAGGAGTTGGATTCTTGACAGAGATGGTAATAAATACTTCAACTTACGAGAAACTGTCAAAAGGGTTTCCAAAATGGATGTAGCATTTTATATTTCCACCTGATATTTATTTTTCCTATGGTTTATTATCCACTGCTATCATTATTTACATTCTTCTTAAAATTGTTCTAGATTTGGTCACTGTAACATGTTAAGTTTATACCCTAATAAATTCTTCAAGAAGAGCTTATGGATACAAAATTCCTTTACTTATTATATGTAGAAAACTATTTCCTGACACTTTTTAAAAATACTGCTTTGTTTTTATCTTCCTTTGTATGTTTTATTTTGAAAAATTGGGTGACAGTCTAGTTCTTTTATCTTTGTAAATTATTTGATCTTTTGCTCAAGGCCTTCAGAATTTTTTTCTCCATCTTTGAAACCTCAGAGTTTTACAAGGATATGCATCAGAGTTGATCATTCGGAGTTAGTGTTTCCAGGTAGCTGGTTAAGTCTTTTCAAAATATAAAACTCTTGAGTAATTTTTTCTGCAAAGAAATAGTTCTATTTTATTGTTTTCTTTCTTGAGGGCCCCCCCCCAAATAAAATGTCACTCCTATTTTGCTTATCTTCCATTTCCACTACTTTTTCTGTTTCTTTTATCTTTTACTCATGTCTAAAATTATTTTAATTATTTTCTATCCTTCGATAATTCTCATTAAATTGTCTTTGGAATCTGAATGTTATAATTTATCACTAAGACCTGAAATAATTCTGTAGTTTTCATCTATTTCTTTCTTAAGTTCAGCAAACCCTGTTTTTTTTTTCCTAGATATTTTGTTGTTGTTCATTTATGTGCTTAATTTTTGAATTTTTTACATTTTGTTTTTAACTGACAAATAATAACTACATCTATTTATGACATACATTATGATATTTTGATGTATGTATATATAATGGAATGATTAAATAAAACTAATTAACATATCCATCACCTCTCATTCCTCTTTTTTCTGGTTGAGCGTTTAATCTTCTCTGTTAGAAATTTTGAAATACACTTGACATTATTACCAACTATAAGCATCATGTTGTACAATAAATCTCTTGAACTTATTCCTTCTATCTAACTTTGAACATCTCCACAGTCACCAGCCCAACCCCAACCCTGGGGACAACCATCCTACTCTGTTTCTATGAAGTTGACTTTTTAAGATTCCTAAAGGCTTCCAGCTTCACTCACATTGTCAGAAATAAAAGAGTCTCCTCTTTTTAAGCCTGAATAAAACTCCATTATGTTTTTATACACCACATTTTCTTCATCCACTTATATGTTGGTGGATGCTTGGGGCAATTGTATATCTTGACTACTGTGAATTATGATGCAGAGGACACAGAAATGCAAATATCTCTTTGCTCTTCTGATACACACCCAGAAGTCAGATGGCCAGATCACAGGGTAGCTCAGCTTTTAATGATTGGGGGAGCCTCTGTACTGTTTTCGGTAGTGGCTGTACAAATTTGCATCCCCACCAACAGAGGGTAAGGGCTCACTTTTCTCCACATCCTCACCAACACTTGCTATCTTTGGTCTTTTTGATAACAGCCATTCTAACAGGAGTGAGGGGTTACCTCATTGTAGTTTTCATTTGCATTTCCCTGGTGTTGAACATTTTTTTCATGCCTTTGTTGGCCATTTGTATATCTTTTTTGGAAAAATGTATGTTAAGTTCCTTAGCTCACTTTAAATCAGATTGTTCTTGCTATTGAGTTCCTTGGTAATGTTGGTTGTTAACCCATTATCAGGTGTATGGTTGCAAACATACAATCCACACGGTGTCTCTTCCGGTGTTACCAATCCACACAGTGTCTCTTCCGGTGTTACCAATCCACACAGTGTCTCTTCCGGTGTTACCAATCCACACGGTGTCTCTTCACACTGCTGACTGTCTCCTTTGCTGTGCAGAAGCTTTTTAATTGGAATCCCATTTTGCTAGTTTTGCTTTTGTTTCCTGTGCCTGTGGAGTCAAATAAAACAAAGTCATTGCTGAGACCAATGTCATGAAGGTTTTCTCTATGTTTTCTTCTAGTATTTTTACTGTTTCAGCCTTGAAACTCTTTAGTCAATTTTGAGTTGATTTTTACATGTGGTATGTGGATAAGGGTCCAATTTCATTCTTCTATATGTCAATGGCCAGTTTTTCCAACACCATTTATGAAGATACTGTCTTTTCCTTTTGCCAAAAATTGATTGACCTTAAATGTGTCGGTTTATTTCTGGGCTCTCTATTCCATTCTACTGATCTATGATTCTGTTTTTTATGCCTGTGTCATGACGTTTCGAATACCATAGCTCTACAGTATAGCTTGAGGTCAGGTGGTGGGATGCCTCTAGCTTTGCTCATTTCACTCAACGTTGCTTTGGCTATTCAGGGTCTGCTTGTGGTTTCCTATGAATTTTACAATTGTTTTTTTCTGTTTCTGTGGAATAGATTGGCTTCTTCCAATCCATGAACTTGAAATATTTTCCCATTTATTTGTGTCTTCTGGAAGTTCTCTCATTAATGTTTTACAGTTTTCCGTGTATAGATCTTTCATCTTCTTATTTAAATTTATTAATAAGTATTTAATTCTTTCTGACGTTATAAATGAAATTTTTAAAATTTCTTTTTTTGAATAGTTTGTTGTTGGTATATAGAAATTCTGCTACTTATTGTAATGTCTTATAAAAGCCCTTTTCATATCCTGAATGCTGGCTTAAATACATTTCATTTTACTTAGAGGGATGTCTTATAGTGTAAGACTTTGTGACTAGTTGCCAAGGGTGTAGGGATTTTCTTCAGCCAATACAGATTGAATTTGATGTTGGTGATTTGGGACAATTCTCTGTTAAACATATTTGTGAGTTTTGAGTGGTTTAACAGGGCCTACTTTGTAGGAAATCTCCATTTCCTAGTTTAATAAAGTGTATTACTTGTAGTAAAGCAAAGTTCAGAAACTTCAGTTTGTTTTTTATTGTGAGTGTGGGCAAAAGAGGTTGTGTGTCCTTTGATTTGTGCTTTTCTTTTGTTTGGCTAGACTTAAATTCCTTCTTTTCTCTTTTCCCCCTCACCACTAAATTGCCAAATGTCCTGTCTCTCCCCAGAGTTACACATTTTAAAGACTGCCCCTTCAATTCATATACTCAGACACTTTTATTTTTTTTCCAAGTTTTATTTACTTATTTTTTTTATTAAGTCATTTGTACATAGATCATAAATACATTTGTGCCATTATAGGATTACTGTGTTGATTATTTGTACAAACTGGAATGCTTACATCCAGTTTGAGTGTAGATTAAGTCTTTCTAACAATGGTTTTGGACCAACCATAGGCCCAGCACTAGCCCATTCTTCTCTCTTTCCCACCTTTTTTGTTGATCTTTTTTGCTGATCTTTTTTGCTTCTAAAAAAGCTTTGAAGCACTATATGGGTGGGGAAGGGACATGAGAGGTTGAGCACAGGAATTTGCCATTCTGCCTCCCCTTTTTACTCAGGTATTTTGAAGTTTTTGGTTATTTTCAGTCTTCAGATGATGCTAGGGGTGTGCTTTTGTACACTTTTCTTGTTCTCCATATTTTCCGGAGAATGATTTGGAGGTGGGAGGGACTTAGATGTTGCCCTTGTCTTCAGTATCCAGGCATCACTTATTTCTTGCTTAATTCTATGTACATTGGCTTCAGTTTCTGTTCTATTTTACCCCCTTCAGGTGAAATATTTATGTTTTCTCAGATCTTTCTATTTATAACTTATAAATTTCTTTCTGAACCGTGCTTTATCTACATCCCCATAATTTTCACATCTCATGTTTTAATTTTCACTTAATTCAAACTATTTTCTAAGTTCTCTTGTGATTTTTTTTCCGTAGAGGTTATTTAGAAGTATCTTGTTTAATTTCCAAGTATTAGAAAAATTGTCAAAGATATATTTATTATTCTACTTTAATTCCATTGATTTAGATACTATATTTTGTGATTTAACTCACTTAAAGATGAATGGGAATTGTTTTATGCCCTGGAGTAGGGTCTGTCTTGATGAATATTTCATGTCCATCTGAAGTACATGTATTCTGTCACTGTCAGGTAGAGTGTGCCATCAATATCCACTAGATCAGGTTGACTGGCAGTGCTGCTCATGTGCTCTGTATTTTTACCAATTTTCTATTAATTACGGAGAAACAAGCACTGGAATTTCCAACCCCAACTGTGGATTTCTCCATTTCTGCTTTCAGTTCTTTCAGCTTTATTTTGTATAATTTGAAGCTCTGTTATGAGCCTATACATTTAGGATTTTTATGTCCTACATCATTATGAAATGTGCTTTCTCACTCATGGCAATATCTTTTGTTCTGAAGTTTACTTTGTGCAATATAATTACCACCACTCCAGCTTTCTTCTGGTTGGTGTTTGCACAGTATTTTCCCCATCTTTTCTCTTTTTTTCCTCTTAGCTTATCTTTATTTTTAAAGCTTACCTTGTAGAAGACATGTAATTGGTGTTGCTTCTTTATGAATCTAATTTCTCTGCCTTATGCCTTTTAAATGGTGTGTTTAGACTGTCTACAGGCAATGCAGGTGATGCTGGATTTAAATCAGCCATCTTTCTATTTGCTAATTCTCCATATATCCCTATTTTTCTTGTCTAATCTTGGATTAAGTACATTTTACAAGTCTGTTTTATTGCCACTATAGGCTTATTAGCCATTCCTCTTTTTTAGTGGTTGTTCTAGAGTTTATAACATGCACCTTTTACTTACCATGGTCTATCTGCAAATACTCACAGACCATTTGGCATTTAATGTAAATAACTTACAGCAGTGTACTTAATTTTTCTCCCACTCATCTTTTGTGCTGTCTTTTTTATTCATTTTACTTCTACCTAAATTACACAAAACATTATCACCCTTTTTAGACACAGTTATCATTTAAAGAATTTTTAAAATAAAAGAAGAGCTTTTAGGAATGTTTACATTTATGGGTAAATTTTCCCTATCTGGTGCTTTTCATTCTTTATGTAGATCCACCTTCTTATCTAGTATCAGTTTTCTTCCTACTGAAGAATTTCCTTTAACACTTTTATTCTGCAGGGGACTGAAGCATTGACTAGTCTCATACCAGCTCAGATGCCCATCTCTCAGTATTTAAGCTAGAACCTAAATACTCCCCAAGATTGGGCTTAGTCATCCCTTAGAATCTATGTCCCTTTCCTTCTTCTACATTTAAAAATCACTGAGCCTGTGCAATGACCCCATTCTCTAAAAATCTCAGTTTGTATTCTGTGGCACAATCTGTAGGTCCTACCTGTCCCCTTTAGGACTGAAGAATTGATTTATCCAAATCTACAAATACAGATTCCTGATAGCTCTTAGCTGAATCTTTCCCTGGAAGTTGCTCTCAGATGAAGATAATGTCCTCACCTAAGGTCACACCTTGTCCTGGGAGCAGCCCACATCCAATGACACATAGTACCAGACACCTGTCCTTGCCTCAAGAAAACTCTGGAGAGCAATTCCAGCTCCAGGGCTCCCAGGAATTTGCTGAGGCTCTTTCATAGCAGGATCATGATCTAACTTCTGCCTGTGCCATTCTTACATCCATCACTCCCTTGTGGGTGTTTATCTTAAGGGTATACCCCCCCCCAAAAATCTCTGTCTTATGGTCTGTTTCATGGGTAAAGTCACCTACATAACATATAAGGCCAGGAGTGGTATGATGAAGCAGATTGTGCCATGGAATTCTGGGGCTGGCTCACCTGCTAGAGGGCCGGCCGCATGCCCCTCCTCATTGATGATGAGTAGTACTCAGGGAGACCCTTGTCTGCTGTAGTGACACGCTCTCCATAACTTCTATCCTTGGTGCAAAGGGATGAGATGCCAGAGGAAGGAAATGCACTGGCTAGTGTAATAGGCCATTTCTCAGTTTCTGAAAAGTGTGGGGGAAACAGTAATTATAAGGGCCATGAATTTAGACGGCGGGTGCATAGGAGAAAAGCAACCAAAGGCTGTGGGTTATTAATCATCAATTAAAGGCTGTGTGAAAAGTGAAGGACTTCTTCGGCAGTATATAAAAAGGCTCTTGTTTTCTTCAGCCAAAGGGCAAAGAAGGAAAAAAAGAAAATCTGTGTATCAGGCCCGGAACTTAGTTCTAAGATAATTAGAGGTCCAGGGAGGGATGTAGTCTCAATTCCAGCAGCAATGCTAGGCCACGGTCAAAGCTGTGATTGGAAAGAGCAGGACTCAGGCTTGGGGTAGGGAAATCTGGAAGCACATAATGGAAAATCTTGAATCCCAAATTATCTGGGTATGTGGAAGGAGCCAAATCTTCCCAATGTTCTTCATTTGCTTGCAATTCTGTAGATGAGTCTGCCTTGCAAGTCAACAAATGCCCTGCCTATTCCCACCGTGCCTACCCAGGCTTACATGCACTTTCCCTTTTGGTCACAGACCAACAACATCAGATAGGGGAAAACAAAAGTGGATGGAAAAATTCTGGACATGCTAAAGGACACTACCCTGAATGAGATGTAGACATTAGGCAAAAAGTACAAGACAGCCAGGGAAGTGTTATAAACAGGACTCTGAGGGACTGAGTTAAGAGGTCCAAAATGCAGGGCTTGACAATGAAAGTTTGTTTATATGAGTGCATTTGGCCTTGACAAAGTATTTGGTATCTTGTCAGCAAATCCAAGAGTGGGTGTTAATGTGCTAATAAGAAAGTCTTGGAAGCTTAGAGAAGGCAATCTCCCACCCTTAGTGTCATTGCCAGAACTTCCATATCAGATGGAATAGGGATCAAAGTCCCTGAGAAGCTTATAATTTAGAATGCACAGATGACTGCCAAGGAACATCGTATGGAATGGTGAGGAGGACACCAGCACTCTGCAGAAGCTCAGAAGTGGTCACCATTTGTAGCCAAAGTTGACAGTAGAAGAGAACTGTTATTAATAAATATGATGAGATGTTTATTGTTCAAATAATAAAATTATGAGGATAAAATGCTTATCCTTCAAATAATAAAAGCAAGTCAACAGTGCTTAGCCATCACTAGGAGAGTGGAGACAATTATTTAATGAGTAGCAAGGTCTGAGAGACAGTCCATGTTTCAGATACCAAAAAAGTTGTCTATGTGTTTAATATGTAGCATACAGTAGCCCTCATGTCAAGATAGAAGGATAACCAACAAGGGTTTATTGGCACTGGAATGAAAAATAAATGACCAGAAGGCTGAGGGAGGCAGCTCCAATAAGAGCCATGACCTGTTCTCAGTTTCCATACCCAACCACTCTGCAGACCCAGAGCTTTGACTAAGGAGATATCGGGTACTCGGGAGGAAGGATGTGCAACTCAGTAGCAATTACACATACTGATGATTCACCTGTGCTTTCCTCAAGGGGTCTATGGCATGTTTATAGGTACCATATCCTGGAGAAAAGGGAACACCCACATATCTAGAGAGTTGGTGGTGGTGCATGCAGGGAGACAAACAATAAAAAGAGTTCTGCATCCATGCTTGCATGCAGCCCCATTGTTGGGTAAATGGGTGCAATGCTCCAGGGTCCATGAGGGGGCAATTAGAATATACATCCTAGTTTGTCAACCCCTATGTTAGTCCTCAGCCTGTGGGTTGAGAGCTGTCATAGTGGATGTGGCATTTGAAATTGCCTCTCTCCTATCTGTGATAATAGTAAATTTGAAATAATACTGTCTGTCAAGGGGAAAGGTAGAGTTTAGTTTTACACTTAAAAACAAAAGGAACCCAGTGGTTGTGTTCCCCATCACATATCCATTTGATTCACCAATCTGACCCCCTCCCCAGTAGCTCCAACAATAGAAGCTACTGTGTGACTTGTGGCACATTTACTAGAGCAGATTAATGTGGCCTCAGATACAGAGTGGTGATCTTACATGTGGGAAATGCATTTGGTTCCATTCCCATAGAAAAATGAAAATCAGAAAATTTATGAAGAAGCCCCCACAGGCAATCACAGCAACAACAAAAATTAATAAATGAGACCTGATTAAATTAAAAATCTTCTGTACAGTTGAGAAAAGAATCAATAGAGTGAGTAGACAACCTACAGAATGGGAGAAAATATTTGCATGCTACACATCTGACAAAGGAATGATAGCCAGAATCTATGAAGAACTCAAGCAAATCAGCAAGAACAAAAATCAAACAACCCCATAAAAATGTGGGCAAAAAACATGAACAGTTTTTCAAAAGAAGATAGACTAAGGGCCAATAAACATATGAAAAAAATACTCTACATCTTTAATCATCAGGGAAGTACAAATCAAAACCACAATGAGATATCACCTAACTCCAGTGAAAATGGCTTTTATCAAAAAATCCCCAAACAACAGATGCTGGCAGAGACAAAGTTTATAGACAAACATTTTATACACTGTTTGTGGGACTGCAAACTAGTAAAACCTCTTTGGAAAGTCATATGGAAATATCTCAAAGAACTAAAAGTGACCTACTATGTGATCCACTATTGGATATTTACCCAAAGTGGGGGGGGGGAGCCATTTTATTAAAAAGATACACATGCACTTAAATGTTTATTGCAGCACAAATCACAATCGCAAAGATGTGGAATCAACTCAAGTGCCCAGAAATACATAGGTAGATTTATAAAATGTGGTATATATATACCATGGACTAGTCCTCAGCCATTTAAAAAAAAAGGTGACCTAATAATACCTTGTGTACCAATGTGGATGGAACTGGAGACCATTCTTCTAAGTAAAATATCACAAGAATGGAAAAACAAACACCACACGTGCTTACTATTGAATTGGAACTAATTAACCAACAGGCACGTGCACATTTGGTAGTAAAACTCAACAGAAAGCAAGCATTGGGGAGGGGGCTGGGAGGGTAATTTCACATGTAACAGTTACAATGCACACTACCCAGATGATGGGCACACTTATAACTTTGACTCAAACTGCACAAAAACCATTCATATAACCAAAACATTTATACCCTGGTAATATTCTGAAATTTAAAAAAAAAAGTAGTAGAAAAAAAAGAAAAGAAGAAATAATTCTCAATCACTTGGAGCATACATCAGGGTACCTCTGTGGCCTGTCTCCAGATTTCCGTTAAGTCTCCTGCTCAGCAGGACCTGGACTGTCTGGATATTCCACACAACCTCACATGCGACTCCCTATGAATTACATCATGGGTCAGAAGTAGCAAGTTCTTTGGGATCTTGCTGGGACATGTGCAGTCTAGAAGTTCAGCAATAGAAAATATTAAAGGGCTAACCATATCATGGACATGTTAAGGTCTCTGGCGTACTGTGACTCCTTCGTTGGATGAAGGATAGACAGATGCATATCGTAATTGTCACCAATGAGAAGGAAGCACAAGGTTGTGGGTCCTGAAGGCAGCATGTTTCACACTTGAAAACCCTGCTTTGGCCTCTACACCAGAGGATAGTAAGGCTGTCGGCAGGCCCAGGTGTGGTATGAACCACTGGGCTACTGAGGCCATGTGACCCAGGAAACTTCCTGTCCTTAGAGGTATCCGTGATGGGGAAAGACTATGTAGAGCTTATACCAACTCCAATAGGAGAATCACAGCATCAGGTGTTAGGGTTCTAGATGGAAGCCTTAACACCTATAACAGAGAAACATATATTTCACAGAAGAGCTCATGGAGGGCTGCTGTGCTGGGTAGAAATGGGGCATCCCACAGACCTGGGACACCGGGTGCCATGCAGCCAGGAGCATCAAACTCAGGAAGTGGGCACTGGTACAACCACAGTATCAACCAGATATGTCGTTTTTCACATGCACTCATTTTTTGGTTGTTTAGTTCTGTGATGTTTTATCACGTGTACTGTGTATCTATGTTACCGTGTTGTAAGTAAAAGGAACTACAAAAACAATCACATTTAACTTCCTGTGCTACATTATAGTCAACGTTTTCCCCCCTCCTCTAACCCTAGTAACCATTAATCTGCTCTCCTTCACTCTAATTACATCTGTAATCTACCAGATACTACTCAGCAATAACATGGAACAAACTATCAATACATGTAACAAAATACCTTTTTTGGTTTGCTTTTCTGTAAATTTTAAGTACAATTCACGTGAATCATTTTATGTTTCAGTAGCTTAGAAATCATTTTATGTCTTCCCTGAAATATCTAACAGTTCCAATTCCTCCATATCTTTGCCAATATTTGTTGTCTTACTTTTTTTCTCATATCTATTCAAGTGGGTGTGAAGTGAAAAATGTATGGTTTTATTTTTCCTACCCTTAATGTCTAATGACATGAACCATATTTTCATGTGCTTGCTGGCCATTTGTGTATCTTCTTTGGAGAAATGTCTCATTAAGTCCTTTGTCCATTTTTTAAAATTCTAGTTAATGTGAGGGCCTTTGCCCATTTTTAATTGGGCCGTTTATGATTGAGTTGAGTGTTCTTTTGTATTATAGGTACTCGACCCTTATCAAATACATGATTTGCAATTATTCCTTACCATCAAGTTGTCTTTTCACTTTTGTCGATAATGTCCTTTGATGTGCCCAAATTTTCAACTTTGACGAAGTCCTAATTATCTATGTTTCTTTCATTGCTTGTGCTTTTGGTAAAGGTGAATATCCAGTTATCCCAGCAGCATTTGTTGAAAAGATTGGACTGTTCTTTCTCCTATTGTATGATCCTGGCACCCTTGCCCCAAAATTATTTGTTGTGGATTATTTCTGAACTCTCAATTCTACTCCATTGATTTATATGTCTGTCCATATGCCAGTACCATACTATTTTGGTTATTGTACATATATAGTATGTTTTAAAATCAGGACATGTGAGTTCTCCAATTTGGTTTGTCTTTTGCTTTCTTTTTTTATTAATTTGATTGACAAATAATAATTGTGTATACTTATGGTACACAATACCATCTTTTGATCTATCTATACATGGTAGGAAGATTCAATCAATCTAATTTATGTATCTATCACTTCACCAACTTTTTTATTATGATGACATTAAAAATCTATTCTTTTGGCTATTTAGAAATATATAATACTTTATTATTAACTGTGTTTACCACACGACATAATAGATCACTAAAATTTATTTGTAACCAAAACTTCAGGTGTTCTTTTTCAATATTGTTTTGGCTCTTTTTGGCCCCTTGTGATTCCATATGAATTGAGAACTAAGCTATTCCATTTCTATAAAAGCAGCGATTGATTTTTTGATGGGGATTACATTGCATCTGTAGATCACTTTGGAAAGTTTTCCATCTTAAGAATATTAAATATTCTAATCCATGAACACAGTATAGCTTTCCATATATTTAGGTCTTTAATTTCCTTCAGAATTATTTTATGGTTTCTAGTGTACAAGTCTTTCACCACATTGATTAAATTTATTCTTAGTTGGGTTTTTTTTTTTTTTTTTGAGACAGAGTTTTGCTCTGTCACCTTGGTTAGAGTTCAGTGGAATCATTACAACTCACTGAAGCCTTGAACTCCTGGGATTAAGCAGTCCTCCTGGTTCAGCCTCCTGAGTAGCTGGGACTACAGACACGTACCACCATTTCAAGCTACCTTTTTTTAAAATTTTTTTATAGATATAGGGGTGTCTTGCTTGTTGTTCAGACTGGTCTCAAATACCTGGCCTCATGTTATCGTCCCTCCTTAGCCTTCCAAAGTGCTAGGATTATAGGTGTGAGCCACCATACCTAGCATAGGTGCTTATTTTTTGATGAGTGAAATAATTTTCTTAGATTATTTTTAAATTGTTAATTGCTGACATACAGAAATACAATTGAAAGACGTACATTGATCTTCTATCCTTGAATTTTGTTGAATTTATTACTCCTAAATGTTTTTTTTTTCTGGATTCTTTGGAATTTTCTCTATGTAGGAATTATGCCAACTGTAACCAGAGATAATTTTGCTTTTCTTTCTCCAATCTGGATGCCTTTTTCCCCCTGGCCTAATTGCTATGGTTAGGACTTCTAATATAATACTGAGTAGGCCATACTTTCCTGTTTCTTTGTATGTCCTATAACTTTGTTGAAAACTGAGCATTTTGAATCATATTATGTGGTAACTCTGATAGTCAGATTTCTCCCCTTCTCTGGGGATTACCATAGTTAATTGCAAAGGGCCACAGCTGTCCATTTGTTTCTGCTACAGTTGTCCATTTGTTTAGTGACTTTTTAAAACTATTTACCTCTTTTATGTTTACATGGATGAAGCTGGAAAATATTCTTCTTAGTAAAGTATCTCAGGAATGGAAAAAATATATACAATGTACTCAGTAGTACTATGAATCCAATTTATAATCACTCACACTTTCGTATGAGAGATGAATTACAACTATAGCCCAGGATGAAGGAGGAAAGAGGAGGGGGATAGAAAGGGAGGGGGGTGGTTCAATAGAGGGAGGGTTAATGGTGGGACCACACCTATGGAGCATATTGCAAGGGTACAAGTCAAATCTATCAAGTATTGAACACAAATGTCTTAACACTGTGATTAAGTAAATGTAGTGAAAGCTATGTTAATTAGTAGGATGTAAGCACTCCAATTTGTACAAATAATCAATGCATTGAATCCCACAAAGGCATAAATGCATTCATGATCTATGTATATATGACTTAATAAAAAAAATAAAGTAGGAAAAAAGTCAAAAAGAAAAAGAAAATATTCTGGAATAAGATGCTGGTAAAAGTTGCCCAACATTGTAAATGTAATAGTAGCACTAAGTTGTACCTTAAAATAGTTAAAATGGTGATTTTTATGTTATGTGTATTTATCACAATTTTTAAAAAGATTTGACAAAAGATGAAAAATAAAAGTATCTAAAATTTGAAAAAAAATTTTTAAAAAAACTATTTTTGTAAGCACTGTATTCCTTATCATGTGTGGTCACTGAAGTCTTTGTTCCATTATCTCAGTGAATAGGCAGTGAGCTGACAAATAATTTTTTAAACACCTAGAGCCAAAAACAAGAAAAAGAAAAAAATGTTACTGTCTGAGACTTTCCATGTTAGCCTTCACTTGATGCACTTTTTCAATGCAAAGCCAGGCCCCCTGTATCTCTGACTTATCATTCACTTCCTGCTTGCACAGAGGCTACAGATCTGCCAGAGTGCAAGTTGAGGGTTTATGACAGGTCCTTTTTGAGCTTGTATATGGTCTGGAGCATGTGCTTTGTACTCCATCTTCCCTGATACATAGGTCACTATGAAAGTTTTGAGACAGGCTGAATCATGGTCCATTATTTCACTTCTAAGAAACATAGTCAACAGTGTTATTTCTTATTCACCCATGCAAATTTCAACTTGCTTGGCTTATTTGTGTTGCTCAGAGGCTTCATTTGTTTCCATCTGTGCAGATTTTATGTTATTTAATTTTTGTGTCTTTCAAAACTTTTGTAATGATGCATGTGAGTGTGGCAACCCTTCTGACTCCTTGTTCCCTAAGGAATTCCCTCTTCAGCCTTCTCCTCCCTGTGATGTCGAGCTCATCTGCCATTCTCAACCTGGGTGATGATGGACAATGTATGTCTTTATGTCTTTCTACAGATGTAGCACCACCTAGAATGCTGCCCCTGCAAGGGTTTGCCGCTAGTTCAGCCCCATAGGGCACTGCCATACAGGTCAAAACACACAGCAGAGTGATTCAGAACATGACCTGTATTAGTCCCTTGGCACCAGCAAGCCACACCAGGACTATAAGTCTTTATCCCCATGTGTGTTGCCACCATCTGGGGAATGTAACAGGAGGAGTGGTAGTAGGCAGGTAAGAAAAGGTGCCACAATGCCCTCTCATCAAAATTCATTTCCCCTTGTCTTCATTAAGTAGTCCCCTTGTTGCTGTAAATTTTGAATTAGATTCAAGAGTTCTAAAAAATTTAATTCTGTTGGACACCATCAGTTTATTACTGTTTCATGAGTACCAACTTTGCATTTCTTGTGATGTCACTCAATGTGTGATTTTTGAGTTAGAAAAAAATTCTTAAAAGTGTAAGTGTTGGATAAAAGGAAAAGAAATAACACTTTAAAAAGTGTTGATTGTATAATAATATATAAAAAACTAACATAATTACAATTGTGTTTAAAAGTGCTACCTAGAAAAAAATGATTATAAGAAAATAAACCACATATTAAGAGTTGTTACTTCCAGGAGGAAGAATGGTAGGTTATATTCACTCTTTATTTTCTCTTATGTACTTTATTTATTTAAAGAATTCTGTACATAAATGTGCATTGCTTTTGAAATTAGCAAATTTATATTGCCTCATATATTTATATTATGTTAGGTTGCTTTATTTAACCCAGATTCAGTGAGAATTAAACCATATTATTTTAGTTCTAGTTTAATACTTGAGTCTTTCAGTTTTAGTTTTTTAAATTCTGTATTTGAAAAAGAATAATTTATGAAGCCCATAAAATAAACTATTTTTTCTTCTTCCTTCTGTTTCTTTTTATAAATAGGAATGGCATTTATCCTATAGAATAATACCAAGCATTTCAGAAGAAACTAAAGGATAAAAACGCATCCTTGGATTCCATCCCCTAGTATTTAAGAGATTATGTAGCAATACTTTATTCAAATTCCGTTAGCAGTTTAGTGTCGGGGTAAATGGTATTTTGATAGATTCCGGTTAGCTTCACTCCATTAAGGAGGGAAAATAGAAATCTATGTAACCATAACCCAGACTGAGGCAATGCCTGATATATTCTACAGAAATAAGGGGGGAAATAGCAAAAGACTTTAAGGCAAGTGCCTCTCTAATTTGAAATATAGACCCACTGGCCAATCTCTTGGGATTTAATCAGTTTTTATAAAATGTCTTATTCAGAGGAATGTACCACCAAGAAAATGCAGTGGTCTCACTGTATTTTCTAAAAATATTTTTGGTGCCATTTCCAATTAGCCTACAAGTAATTTTGGTAATTGTAAGAGTTTGTAAAGTTTTGAAGTATTTTCACATTGAGTTCTATATTATAGAATTATATTGTGGATTCTAATGTGGAAATAAGTTAATTGGACACATGAATGTCCTATGAGGAGGAGGTAACAGGAACTGATGTCACTTCTCCTGAAAATCCTACCTACTGAGCCTATTCTTGCATACTGTAAATGCTACTTCCTACAATACATCTGATCTGATAAATGGTAACCTGCTTATTCCCCAGGCCAAGTTCAGTTAATCTATTGAGCTCCCTAGAAACAGACTTGAGACAAGGATTCTTCTCCATGTGATTGTTGGGAGTTTTCTCAGGAAAGGGGAAGTAAGGGATGTTCAGTAGGGCAGGTAAATTGGGTGAGCAGGTAAATGAGGTGAGTAATCATGCCTGGTCTCAGCTGGAAACTCCCTTCTCCCGATCACCTACAGACTGACTGGACCAGTTATGCCACAGAGCCCTTCTGCTGTAAGGCAGTGGGTCCAGCCTGTTGTATCTCTGATTAAGTCACAGTCATTCATTGGCCTCATGATGCTTAGGTGTGGAGGTGTGGTCTGCCCGGCCAGGTGTGAGCGGTTCATCCAAGGAAATTCTCTGGATAAAGGGAAATCTGGGAGATATTGATGGTCAGTCTGGACAGAAACTCCTCTAATTCCCTCAGGGTCTGTGCTAAATCTCTCTGGACAAGTTTTGCTCCTTCCTGCTAAGGCTGAGGGTCCAGCTGCCTCCCTGTACATACTCCTATAAATGCCTCTCTGGACATTCACACATCTTCTGGGATCACCCAGGGTATATCTGACCAAATTCTTCCATTTCAAATGTGACCCATGGTAGATGTTAAAGGTGCCTGAGGGAGCTTGGCACCCCTCGTGTTATGCTGGAAACACATCCACTGAGATGGTAAGTTTTACATGTCAACTGGAGCAAGATGAAGGGTGCCCTGATAGCTGGTAAGGTGCTATATCTGAGTGTTTCTGAGGGCATTTCCAGAAGAGATTGGCATTTGAATCTGTGGACTGAGTAAAGATCTGCTCTCACCCAGTGTAGGCGGGTACGGGGCAATGTGCTGAGAGCCCACATAGAGCACAAAGATCGCAGGGAGTAGGGCTCTCCCTCACGTCCCCTGACCTGAAACATCCACCTTCTCCTCCGTCAGGAGCTTGTGGCTCTTGAGCCTTCGCACTCCCACCAGTGATGCGTCCCCCCAGCCCCTGCATTGGGAGACCCACCATCAGCTCCCCTGACACCCAGACCTTCAGAGTTGCACCAGCTTCTCAGTTCTTCTAGCACGTGGCACACTGTGGGACTTCTCGGCCTTCATAATCACGCGAGCCAACCTCCAAAACAAACTTTCTCTAGTATTTATCTACGTACGTCCTACTGACTCTTCCCTGGAGACCCCCAACTAACACACCCACCTGCCCCTCACCAGCTTCACACTGACCTCAGAGATCCCTTCTATCTCTTCTGTAGAGAAGGAAATACCTGGGTCCCCACTGGAGGAATCAGTTAAAATTAAAATCCCTCAAAAGGGGGCAAAATATTTTTTATTTATGACTCACATTAAAAACACATCAAGTGCCTACCACATATTATGTTAATATATATTAATCTCACTTAATACTTAGGAGTTGGGAAATAAAGGGAGGATGGAAAAGACATTTAATTCCTATTACTGCCAAAGCAAAGGATGTCATAATACATTCTGTACTAATGTCATGAGGTCACAGACTCAAAACACTGACTATTTATGTGAAAATGCCTGTGGTAGAAGTTTTCTGTCTTTTGGTTTTCATATCTAAATAGCAGAGACAATTTAGTCAACACGTATTTGTAAAACACCTGCTATACATTACTCACCACATTAGAAGTGTCGCTATTTGTATTAATAACATCTGGGTGGTTAAAAGAAAAAGAAAATCAAAGTTTGACAAATGTTCAGAAGAAGCAAAGTATCTTCCAGGTATCAGCCAGCCTTGCCTTCCAGGAAGAGCTGACTTAAGGATGGGGGGACGCCAATGCGTTGGCAAACCCAACCGCAGGCTGCAGAGAATCCTCAATGTCATTTGCTCTTCTTTCATGAATTCTGTTGCAAAGCCTGTCCACTGGGCAGTCCCAGAAGTGGTGTAATTGTTAGAAGGAAGTCTCAGCACAGTGGGGAGAGGAGGACTCTTCAGGACTGCAAACTACCATTGTGAGTATAAGGTCACGAGTTAGAGCAGCTCTGCAGGGGCAGGCCGAGGCTCCTTCTCGCCTGCTAAGCCCACATCCGAGTTCTAGGCTTCCAATTCCCCTTCCCATCCTGCTCCCGTCTCTGGCTCCCAACCTCTCTCCTCCACCATTCTGGGTTTGATGGCCCCTCGGTGTTTTCCCTGAAATCTCTCCTTCTCTGTGGTTCTTTTCCTCATCCTTGCCAACATGGAACGTTCTATTCTCTGAATTTAACATATGGGTCTATAATATTTCAGATGTGCTGAAGACATGGGACATGTGTGCTGGTAAATTACAAAAACCTCAAAGAGCTTTGTCACCTTCATGCTTCCAGGCACTGGCTAGACACATAAAGGTGTTAAATAATACTTGGTTGGACATGGACTTATCTGCTACCTGCATCCACTGTGCACCTGGCCCCTCCTCTGGAAGGTGAGATGATCTGTGGCCAGGGCCTGCTCCCCTCCCCCGGGGAAAGTCTCAGGTGACCACGTCTCACCTGGGCCTGGGGAGTCTGAGACTTGCCTCTGGTCCAGTCTGATCTGTTTTGCTGCTTCTCTCCCCATCTTAGGAGGCACTAGGTGTCTGACTGACGGAAGTCTGAAAATGCCACTAATCCCTTCAATCTGACAGATAAGCCCACTACGGCACTGACGGAACTTGGCAAAATGCTAAAGAAGCACGGGGCCAGGGTTTTGACAGCCCGTGATGAGCCAGTGATTAACTGTGCAGTCACCACTCACAGAGAATGGCAGTCAGGGGAGGAGGAAAGGAAATGGTACATTTTGACAGCAAAATAATGAGTCGGCCGTGCGAAATGTCCCCCTGCTCATCAGCGAGTAGCTCATGAGAGCCGGTTTAAAAGCAGCTTATCTGCACAGCCTTGCACGGTGTCGGAATGAAGTCTGTGGCCGGGTTTATACCATCAGCAGAAATCATGAAAAACCTGGCAGACCACAACAGCCAGTGCAGGAAAGGCCAAATCAATGAGAGTCCAGAGAAGAGCACCAATGCCTGCCACAGGACAGGTGCACCTGGTGGCACGCTCAGGTGCGAAACAGAGTCTCCTGCACAATCTGAAGGGGAGGAGGAACTAAGGCTGAGGTCGGAGCAGTGCAGGGCAGGGGATTAGTGAGAGGATGAAGAACCCCACTGGGCAGGGGGCAGAGCAGGAGCCTAGAGACACAGCACCAGCTAAGCTCCAGCTCCCTGCACACAGAGGTGCTCAGTAGACTTTGTGGGGTGCTCAGTAACATTTTTATTCTTTTAAAATTGAACTACATGAATGCTACAACAAACTAATAAACAGAATCTACAAAGAACTCAAGCGAATCAACAAAAGAAGGCAAATAACCTCATTAAAGTAATGAACAGAATCTTTTCTCGTGAGGACAAATGACCAACAAATGAAGGGGGAAAATGCTCATCACCTCTAATTACCAAGGAAATGAAAATTAAAACCACTTTGATATATCACCTACCCCAGTAGGAAAGGCCCACATCACGAGGTGCCAAAGCTACAGATGCTGGTGTTGGTGCAGAGAGAAAGTAGCCTCCCTGCACTGCTGGGGGGACTGTAAACTAGAACAGCCTTTATGGAAAGAAGTATGAGAATCCTCAGTGAGCTGAAAGTAGACCTTCCCTTTGATTCTGCAATCCCATTCCTAGGTATCTACCCAGAGGAAAAACAGTTTATAGCAGCCCAATTCATAAAAGATATGGAAACAACCCAGGTGATCTTCACTCAACACATGAATGGATTAAGAAACTGTGGTCTCTGTAAACCACAGAATACTGTTCAGCCATGAGAAAGATGGAGATTTTATATTTTAAGTAACAAGCTGGATGGATTTGGAGAACATTCTCCTAAATAAAGGATCACAGAAATGGGAAAACGTGCAGCACACGTGCTCGACGCTCAGTTGAAACTAGCGGATTAATACCTGTGTGTCCACGTGAGAGAGGAAACTCAACTAGGTTCAAGTGCTGGGGAGAGTTCTCCAAGTTCCTACTCGGAGGGGACGGTGCACAGGGACAAGGCCAAGGCACACTTCCCGGGAGAAGGAGACAGCGGCAACACAGACTTTGCTTTACAAATGCAAATGAGGTAACCCAACTGCATGTGACTACATACGAATCCGAAGATTAAATAAATAAATAAACAAATAAATAAAACCAAGCTGCAAGGTTTCCGTTCCGTAGGATGAATGCATGCTGGAGATCAATATAAGGGTGAGGATGATAGTTAACAACATTATATACTTGAAATTCACCAAGAGGATAGACCTTAAGTCTTCTCACCACACACATCACACACAAACAGTGACTGCATAGCGGTGATGGATATTTTAATTAGCCAGATTGTAGTGATCACTTCACAATGTACATAGATATCAAAACTCCAAGCTGTGCACCTTTTAACCATATACAGGTTTACACTATTCTGCTGACGGGTACAGTGAAAGTCCTGACTTCAGCTTGATACAATTTGTCCATGGAAAACAAACAAACAAACACTTGTACCCCCTAAATATTTTGACATTTAAAAAGTTATTTGTCGATGATATCTGAAGAAAGCTATTTTAAAAAATCAAGCTAACTTTTCGATATTACTAGTAAAAGTTGTCCAAAACCATGGACAATTTTCTTGAGAGCATTGCTAAATCTTTGTCCCATCAAGACTTACACATTATTTTCTAAATGAACACAAAATGTGAAAGCAGGGACAAAAGGTTCTCTCAGAGATGAGGCAATTAACCTTATCTTGGTGGCGGTTCCCCACCCATGCCCTTTTGTCTTACTTCTGAGGCTCAAGAGACACCAGAAGGGCAGGGAGGGCTTTGCTTGAGTTAAAGGATAAAAGGAGGCTTGCTGGGCTGATCCCTCCTCCCCGACACCATCACCATCGTAAATCCAGTGGGTAGAGCCCTTGTTTCCATTGCAAACCAGAAATGGAAATGCAGCTGAAGAACGCGATTATTAAACAGGAGTGTTTCCACAGAAGAGTCCCCAAAATGAGAAGTGATTTTCTTCTAGGGGAAGGAAAAGATGAAAGAGTGTGGCAGAACACATCCAGATGTCACAAAGTCAGACCTGTGGGGAAAATTAAGTTCTGATGAGTCAGAGGAATAAAAAACCCGGGATGTTTTTTATTCCTCTTGTGCATAAATACCCAAGATCATCTTCTTGTGTGTCCTTTTTGATAAAGGTGAAACAGTCACAATAAATATAATCAGACCTATTTTGCAAATCTGTTCCTGGTTACAAACACTACCAGATCAGTGTTCACATTTTTTATTTTACTACGGTTTTCAGACAAGAAAGTGAGATTCTGCATCAGGAATGTTTCTGGGTTGGCCAGAAAGCGCCACACCCCTCAAATCACCATTCCCGACTTTGTTCCCCTCTTGTGGCTCCATCTTCAGCTGAAGACCAGCCAACTACTGGGTTGACTTACAGGAGCTTGATTTGATATTATACTTGGATTTTTCTGCCTTTAAACTCAGACTGATTTGCTTTAAAGTTTTAAACTGCAGTAGAGAGAAAAATTAGGTCTTCCCAGTGGGAAAGGCGAAATGAAAGAGCAACACTCTGCGTGTGTGACGAGAAGCCTCAGGAGATGTCCCTGTGCCCTGCAGATCTGGGTCCTGCCAGTCCACCTCCCTGGATAATTGCTGCTACTTTAGCTGAGTCTCTGGGGAAGTTTCCAGAAGGCAACATCATGGTACGATTTCCAATTAAGCCTAAACTCCTCATGAGATTGAGCATGTTCACAGTTCTTACTTTGGGAAAAGGCCTGGTTTCCACAGCAAAGAAAAGAGAATATTTTAATATTCTCTTATGCCTGAGTACTTGAAATTTCTGCAAGTTATTCTTTTCATCTGGCGTCTCATTCTGTCCACAGAAGCACTGGCACCATTTCAAGGGTGGGCCTTATCCCCACTTGGGAGAAAAAGAAACAGTTGAGTTTGCCTTGCTGGTTACCACTGGGAATGCAGAAGGCCCTTGCCTCCCAGCCCCAGGGTCTTCTCCACTCAGCATCAGAAAAAAAATCTTCTCAGCTGACAAAGAGATTTGAATTTAAGACAGTAAAAAAGATCATCGGATCTTGGATCCTTAATTCTCTTTATACTTTCTCCTGTGGTTCTTGCCAAGGAATCCGGCCACAGCTTCAGAACTGGCCTGTGAGTTGCTTTTGTTTGTCCTGCTGCAAGCACAGGGGGAGACCGGCGTCTCTTCTCCAGTTCAAATCCTTCCCCTATCTCTCTGCCTTGAGTGAAGCTCACGCTTTGGAACTTGTGAGGAGGCCGGACCTGGGCACCACTCTCAAAGTACTTAGGCATCTTTTCAAGGATCTAGTGACTACTCACAAGCTCTAAAATGTAAGTGTTGTAACACTGTGAGGGCAGGACCCCGACAACCTACAAGTAAAAGCACGCTGAAACGGATCAGTACCGAGATGTGTGTGAAGCCCACCAAGGAGACAGTGGACCGAGCCGGGGTCCTTGGCGCAGCCTGTGTGTGCCAAGAACGCACACGCAGACCTGGGTCCCCTCTGCCCAACACTCTGCACACGTACTGTCCCCGGAGAAGTGGAATGGCTCAGTGGCTATCCTTTATGGACACCTTTTCAGATGCTGCAATTGACACTTCATGAGATTTTGATTGTTCCAGTAACACCACGAAGCAGATAATTATAAATCCGTCTTGGAAATAAAGAAATGAAAGTGTTAGAGACAGGCAGTTAAATCAACACTGCTGAACTGTTGAAAAGTTGAAACCTCGCATGAAGGTCACAATCCACTTTGAAGATGTAAAATAAGAAAAGATACGCCTTTTTTTTTTTTTTTTTAGCAGTGTTAAAATTTATTTTTATTTCAAATTAGTATGAGGGCACAAACTTTTAAATTACGTTGTTTCAATTCTAAGGTGAAGTTCAAGTTATAGCAGAGCCCTCCACCCAGGGGGTGTGCTGAGTACCCTCACATGGTGCACATTATGAGACCCTCACTCCTCCCTGTTCCCCGCCTTCCTCTCTCCTCCCCCTTTCTAGACTATATTTGTGATTTATCATTTATGTGGGAGTGAAATTGTTTATATATTGTTTTCATATTGGTATTGAGTACATTGTACATTTTTTTTCCATTCTTGTGACGACTAAGAAGAATATGTTTCAACTACACCCAGGTAAACATAAAAGATGTAAAGTCTCCATCTTTTCTTGTGGCTAAATAATACTCCATGGTGTACATATGGCACAGTTTGTTAATCCATTCATGGGCTGATGGACATTTGCATTGCTTCCATGACTTAGCAATTGTGAATTGAGTGGAAATAAACATTCTGGTGCAAATGTCTTTGTGATAAAATGGTTTTTCTTCTTTGGGGTAGATACCTCATATTAGGATTCCAGGATCAGATGGAAGGTTGACTTTTAGTTCTTTAAGAATTCTCCATACTTCTTTTCATAGAGGTTGTATTAGTTTGCAATCCCACCAGCAATGTAGAAGTGTTCCCTTCTCTCCATATCCATGCCAACATTTGTAGCTTTGGGATATTGTGATATGGGCTGTTGTCCTTGGAGTTAGGTGATATTCAGAGTGGTTTTAATTTGCATTTCTCTGATGGATAGGGATGATGAGCATTTTTTCATGTGTTTGTTGGCCATTCATCTGTCATCCTCAGAGAAGTTTCTGTCTCTTGCCCACTCATAAATAGGGTTGTTTGCTCTTTTCTTGTTGATTGTTTTGAGTTCTTTGTACATTCTAGTTATCAGGACTTTGTCAGATTCATAATGTGCAAAACTCTTCTCCCATTCCAAAGACTGTCTGTTTGCTTCTTTAAAAAAAATTATTATTTGAGATTCATTGAGGGTACAAAAAAATAGGTAGAACTGATTTCATTTGTTAAATTGTATCCCACCCCCAAAAGTTGTGCCATACACCGTGACACCCTCTTCCTCCTCCCCTCTCCCCACTCCCTCATTACCCTACCCTACCCCTTGTATTAGCTCATCTACTGCCTTCATATTAGATTTGAGTTCATTGGATTCTTGCTTCTCCATTCTTGTGATGCTTTATTAAGAAGAATGTGTTCCACCTCCATCCAGGTTAATATGAAAGAAGTAAGGTTTCCATCTTTTTTAGTGGCTGAATAGTATTCCATGGTATACATATAGCACAGCCTGTTAATCCGTTCCTGGGTTGGTGGGCATTTATGTTGTTTCCACAATTTGGGGATTATAAATTGAGCTGTAATAAACAGTCTGGTGCAAATGTCCTTATTGTCTGTTTGCTTTAGTTGTGGTACCCTTAGCTGTGCAGAAGCTTTTTAGATTAATCAAATCCCAATTATTTATTTTTGGTATTGCTGAAATTGCCAGAGGGGAGCTTCCTCATAAAATATTTTCCCAGGTCAATATTTTCAAGTGTTTCCTCCACACTTTCTTCTAGAATTTTTATTGTTTCATATCTTAAATTTAAATATTTTGTCCAGTGAGAATCAATTTTTGTCAGTTGTGAGAGGTGTGAGTCCAGTTTCAGTCTTCTGCATGTGGCTAACCAGTTCTACCCACTCCAGTTATTAAATGGACATTCTTCTCCCCAATGCATGCTTTCATTTCATTTAACAAAGATCAAACGTTGTTATGTGGCTGGGTTCAGCTCTTGGTTCTCTATTCTATTCCATAAATCTATGTCTCTATTTTTGTCCCAGTACCATGCTGTTTTGATCACTATAGTTTTGTAGTATAAACTGAGGTCTGGAACATGATGCCTTCAGATTTGTTTTTAATTTCTCAAACTTGTATTGGCTATTTGGAGTTTTTCTGGTTCCAGATAAAACAAAATACTATTTTTTTTCAGGTTCTTCAGAGTTGAAGTTGGTACTTTGATGGGGATAGCGTTAAATCTATAGATTGTTTTGAGTAGTATGGACATTTTAACAATGTTGATTTTTTTCCAGCCACAAGCCCCCTATTTCTCATGAACATGAGAGAATCTATCTTAAAGAGCCCTTGAATTCTTGACACTCATAAATCTCTCTGTAGTAGGCACAGACACTCCAGCCATGAGCAAATCTGTGCCCGGAGTCCCTGAGACAGCTTTGAGGGAGACGACCCTCAGTGCAGGACGTTCATCACTTGTGCTGCAAGCAGTGGGCATGGAGATCTGTGTTTTACAGTTGAGTCCTACTTCTCTGGTGAGTCTTCTTTTACTTCATTCGTTGTTTGTCCTGATAGGAAGAAGAACACTTCCCGGAGGTGAAGCAGCAACACCAGGACACTTTGCTGAAACTGTGTTTAAACTCATTGAATGTTATAATCATCTGGCCCAATTCTTATTGATACAACGAGGCAGCTGAGAGCTGGAGCAGTGAAATAACTCACACAGCATCACAGAGCAGCCACCCAGGCTGAGGATTGAACCTCCTACTCTGGCCCACTAGGCTGAAGTCCATCTGGGATGCGTGGAGTGGAGAGTCTTATCCAGAAACCAGGTGAAAGATGTGTGGTGGACTATTGAAGGTGATAAAAGGTGCAGCAGATGTGCTGGCACATCTCCTGGGACTGGGCACCATGCAGCCACTAAGTCACATCCTTATGAAGCCACCCCAGGAAAAGCAGCACAGCTGTAAAACACGGTTTTGACTCTCCCTCACCATTGTGTGGCGTTCTCATTTCTCGCCACGTAATCTCAAGCCTGGGGTAGGAGGCAGGAATTGTTGTCACTTTGTCACCTATATTACTGCACTCCTACCACCTACAAGTGAAAGAATTAATTTTTTTAAGTGTTTGGCAGACTGACATAAATTAAACAATTCCTGGAACCGTTTATCTTCCTGGTAATTCTTCCTGATACTCAACAGAAACCATGAGTGTGGGGCTTTGAAGAGATTCATTGTGGACTTTTGCTTAGTCATCTTTAAAGGTTTTTGCAGAATGAAACCGCGTCAGGACTCGTGTGGAGCAAAGTCAGGAGATCAGCTGACCCTCAGTTCCTTCACCAGCCTGTATTCCCAGGTCCAGCCTGCAGTCTCCAGGTCAGCTACAAAGTGCACAGACTATATTGTTAAAAGAGCTGTATAACAGATGCTCATTGCTTATTTAGAAATGAATGTGAGTTTTCTTAGAGATAAATTTTTGCTACAAATAATATTCAGGCTTTCCCATGGAGCCCCTGTTTTAACATGGCCATTTCCAAGCGCATGCCATAAAGATAATGAAGGAATATCCCTGTATTGCTTAATTGTGTCCAACGTGGATTAGGACAGCCCAGTTTTTCTCACCATGCACTTGATGGGAAAATACTTTTTCTAGAACAGATGTGAGCTAGATGGAAATTGTTGAAGAGGCCTTGTGAGGTGCTGTGTTCCTGCTAAACAGATGGAACCACCTAAGAAGTCTCATTATGACAACGCTGAACGTCTTACCACCGTTTATGTCCCCTTTGCCCACCTCAGTGCCTCTCTCCCAGGACACACACACACACACACAACAGCCATGCTTTGTCCCACTGAGTGGACGCTCTCAAAGGGAGCACTCACGCCTCTGGTACTCGCTGGCAGTGGCCTGACCAGCAGATGGACGCATGCCCAGCTCATGTGGCTCCCTGACCCCTGATTCTTCCTTATTTGACCCCCCCAGACCATAAAGTATGAACATTTTTATTTTTTAGCACTTCATTGGATTTTCCTTTCAAACTACGAAAAGGATGCACACAGTTTGTGAAAACAAACTAAATCTACAATTCACCACAGGACATAATGAGGTAAAAGCCACCTACTTCCTCATTTCCCCTCCCGGCCTTCCCCTCCCCCTGGGTAATCAGCGTTAAATCTGTAGTACACATCCTGCCAGACTGTTACCTCACCTCATAAAAATGCCCCCAGCCGGAGATGCACACACATAGACACACACATAGACACACACGCAGACACGCACGGACGCACACACACACACAAATACAGTCTTCTTTTCTGCTCTCATATTGTACTCAGACAATTGTCTTTTTCAATTAACACGATATGATTACTCTCCTAATGGCTGAATGATATTCCACAGATGAGTGCACTAAAATGTATTCCATTCTCCGTGTCCTGACAGCTGATCTGCCAAGTCTCTCTGTTTTGTCAGCACTATAAATAACACTTCAGTAAACACCCCTACCCACACGGTCCTGTAACCTGACGGTATTACTTCAGTAGGGCAGATTCCCCAAAGGTGCTTTCCTGTGCCAAAGCCAAAGTGTATTTTTACTTTAATAGATTCTGTCAAGTTGTTTTCCAAAACCACCGAAGCGATTTATGCTCTTATCAGTAACATAAACACAATGTCCCTTACTCCTTCCCTCACAGCACAGGATATTATCGCCTTCTGATTCATGGTTGTTAACATTTTAAAAGGAATTATTTCCTGTTTTTAGAAAGAGCTACTTTTTAGTTACTACTGAGAAGGACTCACAGAGTTCCCTGCTCGCAGCCCTCTTCTCCTAGCGGGTTGGAGTGGTCTCAAGGGGGGAGGGAGGTCAGCCTTCCTATCCAGCAGCTGGACGTCAGAGCAGAGGCCCCAACCATCCTCTCCCTGCTGACCTTGACCAGCTATCACCTCAGTGCTGCCTGGGCTCCCTGTGCTCACCCCACTGACCGGCTCCGTGCTGCTTTTCAGATGGACAGACACAGTCAGCCCAGGCCACTGTAATAAACAACTTCTCAGCAGACATTTGCTCCTCCCAGAACTGGGGTCTGGAAGGCTGAGATCAGAGTGCCCCTGTGGTCAGGCTCTGGTCAGGACCCTCTTCCAGGTTACAGATTGCTGACATCTCTTGTACCCTCCCGTGGTGGCAAGAGGCTGAACCAACTCCCTCACCTCTCTTATAAGGACATGAACCCCATCCTCAGGACCTAATCACCTCCCAAAGGCCCCACCTCTAAATGTTATCATACCAGGCATTAGATTTCAACACGGGAATTGTGGGGTGGCACAAACTGGAGAACATCACTGTCAGAGTATCTTATTTATCTTTGCATCCCTCATGCCTTTCCCAGGGTAAGGGACAGAGCAAGTGCTCCGTGTGTATTAAATTAGTTATAATGCAAACTGAGTTACATCACAGCAGTGAGTCCCTGGGAGATCCTGAATCTAACAACAGGCATGTAAGAATGCTCACAAGATGTATTTAAAATGGCAGAATGAAGCCAGATCGTGTCGTCTGCCTCCCATAGGCACCTAGTAAATAAATAAATACCCAGCCCCAAATTCGACAACAACAAACAGACAAGAAAAGGGATCCAACAAAACGTACACCATAAAGCCCATCCTGATGCCGCAGGTGAGGGGCAACAGAAGAAAGAAGTAGAGTCTAAGAGATTTCCCAACATTTTCTTCCAGGATTCTTGTAGTTTCTGGCCTTGAGCTTAAGTCTGTTAATGGTGAGTTAATTGTGTGAGTGGTGAGAGTGGGGACCCTGTCTCAGTCTCCCACTTGTGCCGTCCAGGTTTCCCCGCACCATTTGTTGAACAGGGATTCTTTCCCCCAGTGTATGTCTCTATCTGTGTTGAGGATGATTTCACGTGTGGCTTCTCTGTTCTGGAACATGGGTCTATGTCTCTATTTTTGTGCGAAAACCATGCTATTCTGGCAACTACAAGGGATGTTAACTTTTAATTGTTGATTAGGACGGTGTCTGCCAGGGGATAGCGTCACTGATATTTTTCTTTTTGTAATTAATAAGTAATTTGTCAGCTCAGTGGCTAGGGTACCAGCCACATGCACCTGAGCTGGTGGGTTTGAATCCAGCCTGGGCCTGTCAAACAACAATGACAACTACAACCAAAAAATAACCAGGTGTTGTGGCAGGTGCCTGTGGTCCCAGCTACTAGGGAGGCTGAGACAAGAGAATCACTTAAGCCTAAGAGTTTGAGGTTGCTGTGAGCTGTGACGCCACAGCACTCTACCAACGGTGACATAGTGAGACTCTGTCTCAAAAAAAAAAAAAAGACAAGTAATTTGTCAGAAATGCTTTCAGACTACATATCCTCTGCCTTATACATTTCTATCAATTTCTGTTAACTATTTGCCTACATTAGCACTAACTGAGATGTCTGAAGTGTTATTATTCCCTGACTTTCACACTCCTGCATTTATTGGTGGGCACCCTACTGTAAGGAATGGCTTTCTCTGTCCTCCCTCTTTTACTTCTGTTGTGTTTTCTTTATTATCCTTTTCACAGGTTTCATTTTATTCAGTGAGTTATAAGAAAGCACCTATTTGTGTGGTCAGAGGTTTCTAGCTCTGGGCAGTGTGAACGTCTTCAGGTCAGCTTCCATGCTATCTTGACATCGCCCCACTCCTGGATGAGGACATCTGTACTTCCTGGCACAGAAAGTTCATCTAGGCACGTATTGTGTTTTCTCTGCCCAGATCTCAAATAAACAATTTGCCCAAGAATGCCCAGTTTCTTTACTTCTGAAACCCTATTTAAAAGCAGCAATTGAGTCCTAGATGCACAGACTGCGTTTGTAACATTTTCCATTCTGTGCACTCCGATGGTTTCAGGGTTACAGGTGCATGGTGATACCAGTGGGCCTTCCTGTCCCGTGCTCACTGCAGTAACATGGCCCCTCACTGAGAGAAGGTTGTGTTGAACATCAGGCAATCTCTAAAATTTCACATGGCAGTGCTGGTGGCAGAGAAGGAAAGCAAATCTCCCTCTGGAGGGAGGTGGGACACAGTTCTGCCCACCTCCAGAACAGAAAGTGCTGTGTGATCAATCTGCCACAAAAGGGCTACTGAGAAATAGTGCAATGTCCAAGTGGCCACCTCCATCTCAGCTGCTGGTGATTTGGGCATTCAGGTAAGATAGTAGCTGGACCAGTGTTTGTGAGAGGGAGCCCATCCCGTGTCTTCATCACAGTCCAGACAGGTGCGTGGCCTGGGATGAGGTCAGGGCATCACCTCTGCAGCCTTTAAGTCTTTACACCAGCAGGAGTCACTGCAGTTCCTTGCTGGGTGGGACACCGCCCCTGGTTTTCTGTCATAGCTGGGATAGGGTAGGGTAGGGGACTTCCAGGACTTCCACTGGATGTTCCTTGTTCCCTGGGTGGAGAAATCTGTGTGAGGCTTCCGCTAACTGCTCAATATTTCTTTGCCAATTATGGACTCAGAGTCCAGAAAAATAACCATTGGGGGGGGGGTGGCTCACAGACCCATTTGACCCCTTCTGAGCAAACGTGATCCAGAACTCTCTTTTTCATTGTCTGCATAAGCCCTTAAATGACAGTCAGAGTCCTGTGGTTCCAGGGTCAGTCATGACACTGTATTCATTTGCCACTAACAAGGGTAAATATTCATCCTTTCTTCTGAGAACAGCCAGGCTCTCAGCATTGACAATTCCTTTGGCACAGAGTGAGAAGGAAGCTACAGTATAAAAGCCCCTGGAAAGGTGGCCAGCCCCACTCCCAGCACCCAACATCAAAATCCACTCCCACACACATTCCGTCTGGTTTCAGTTGGGGAAACCAGCCAGCTTTTACAACTCTTCTCAGCTTCTAATCATCTATTCACCTCCAGGCCCACAGCTGCAGCTAGTGGTCGGCACAGCCCAGACAAGGAAGATCAAAGGCTGCTCTGGGAGGCAGAAGAAGCAGGAAGAGCGATGGTGCGTGATGCAGACAAGTGCCCCATACAGCCCTGGCTTGGGCTGAGCCATCCCTCCTTCTTCAGGTAAGGAGAGGCCATGGCTCTTGACCGAGAGGGAATGTGCTGCTCCTGCATCCTAAGAATGTGGAATTGGAAGACTCTCAGGCTCATCCCCTCAGTGTCCCCATCCCAGGTCTCAGGTTCCCACGATTTTTCTATCAGTGGCCTGTCCAGGCTGTGCTTTCTGTCTCCTTTGCAGCCACCACTTTGTAATACAATTCTGAATCTCATGTTCAAGGTCTCTCATAAGACTACAAGAGGTGAAAAGTTTCCAAACAAATGCTACAAAGGCCTTTTGGCGTTCGCAGAGTGTCTCAAGGTGGCATTTTGATGCCCTAACCCTATTATTTATCTTTTGAAATGTTTCTGATGTCATTCATGAGGCAGGACCACTCTGTAGTTCTCATGAACAGCATCTCCCCT
>NW_003852448.1:5614910-5615702 GCF_000181295.1 Otolemur garnettii
TCACCTTCCACTCACCCCTTGCTCTAACCGGCCACTGGTGACGCCATTAGATGACAGGAATTGTGAACGCCGTTCCACTCACTGCCAGATTTAGGGTCCTTATTGCTAGGAATAAGTTCAAAAATATAAAACACTGTTTGGGGGGGCTGTTTTCCTAATGATCTAAAGATTTTAAGGTGTCTCAACTCTAATGCCAATATTTTAGAATAAATTCAATGAATTTTAGAATTAAAAAAAAAAAAAAGCTTGAGTCCAGAACGGATGTGCTATTCCAATCTGAGGAAGTACAGTTCCAGAGGACTAGGGTAAGGAATAGGAGTGAATAGACAGGGAGGAGGAGGCAGCACACAGGTGAGTTCGAAGACAGCCGCTGCGGAGAGTGAATGCTGGCTTCACTCCCAGGAATGTGGCCCCAAGAATTGTGTAAACTGCATCTCGAGCTCACCTTATCTGAAGATTGTGCAGAAAGCAGGAACAATTAATCTCTAATTTTGCAGTAGTTAAAAAGTCTTCCCTGTGTGCTGCTTCCTTTGCACTTTGGGTTTGACATGAACTGAAATAACAAGGGAGCCCGCAGGAGGACCACTCACACACAGCAAGGCCGGGTGACAAGGGAGCCCGCAGGGGGACCACTAACGTGCAGCAAGACCGGGTAACCAGGGAGCCCATGGCGGGGACCACTCACACACAGCAAGGCCAGATAACAAGGGAGCCTGCAGGGGGACCACTCACACACAGCAAGGCCGGGTAACCAGGGAGCCTGCAGGAGGACCACTCACACACAGCAAGGCC
>NW_003852448.1:5616965-5631850 GCF_000181295.1 Otolemur garnettii
GGACCACTCACACACAGCAAGGCCAGGTGACAAGGGAGCCCGCGGGGGGACCACTCACACACAGCAAGGCCGGGTAACCAGGGAGCCCGCGGCGGGGACCACTCACACACAGCAAGGCTGGGTATGTTCCTGTAGAATTGGTCTGAGCCACGGCAAAGCTGCAGCAGGAAAGATGAGGCCAAAATATCTAAACTGTGCATAGAAGGTATTTTGGTCACTATTTTTTCTTAGACTTCAAGCAATTTATAAAAGCTAGTTTCTATGAAATAAATAAGAAATGGTACAGTTCCTTAACTTTTTCTCCCTTTGATAAAATTAAGGATTTTTAAATGTCATATTTTCAAAATTAAAAATAAAACGTAGATTCTGAATCTATACTTAGGGGTTTCTTTCTCTTCTTCTCCATACTTCTATTTATATATGTGTCAAGAAGTATCTGTAATGATAGTTACCAAATAACCACATTCCTGTTTTTGAAGATTCAAGGTGATTTATTGATTTATACTTTTCTGAATTACCTGAGTGTTTTAGAGTGAGCATGTATCATTTTTAAAAAATATGATAAAGTCATTATTCAAGTAATAAGTTGAATCCACTGTGTTCAGTGCCTTCATGGGTAAGACTTTGCTCAATTCCTACCCAGCAAGTAAATTCACCTAAATTCACTCAGACCAGGAAAAATTCACCTCCTATTTATAATAACAGTCAGTGTTGCAAGCATTACTATAAGAAATTGCTCTTCGTGTCCAGAATTGAGGCCATTTTTATATTCAATCTATTGCAATATTTGAAAATCGGAATTTCTATGAAATGTATCATGCAAATGCCCCCTTTTGTGAATCAGCAAACAAGCTATTCAGGTAATTATGTAGCTTCTTCAATGCTGCAAAGCTAATTAATTAGTAGAACAGCAATCACTTTATTCCATTTTTGTATTAATCCCAATAGAAGGCATAATTTTATTATTTTCCCTAAAACATGGATGAAGTACACAAAACACTCACTACCAAGAACATAGAAGGCCATTATATAATGATAAAAGGATCAGTTCATCAGGAAGATATAATAATCATAAGCATATATGTACATGTGTGCACACACACACACATGCTATTATCATAGAGGCTAAAAATACAAAACAAATATTAACAGAATGGCAGGGAGACGCAGACACACCATGATGGTAGGAGAAGACTTCAGGAACCCATTTAGAACAATGTGTGAACTACCAGACAGGAAACTGGTAAGGACACAGTGGGCTTGGACACTGCCATAGACAGAAGGCCCTAAGGGACAGACAGGAGACGCTGTGTCCAACAGCAGCAAAGACAGCTCCTCTCATGTGCACACGGACAGTCTCCAGGATAGATCACACGTCAGGCCCCAAGATGAGTGAGAACTAGTGGAAGAAGATTTAAATTATACCAGGTATCGTTCCCAGCCACAGTAGTGTGCGATAGGAAGAAATCAATAACGGGAAGAAAACGGGAAAGTTCACAAATACGCGGAAGTTAAATGGTATAGTTGTACCAATGGGTCAAAAGAGAAATCAAATAATTTGAGACAAATAAAAATGAAAACACAATTCACCACAACTTAAAGGGTATAGCAAAAACTGCCCTAAGAGGAGGTTTATAGCCATAAATACCTACCTTTTACTGTTTCCCCCTTTTTAAAATTTTATTTTTTGTTTGTTTCAAATTAATATGAAGGTATAAATTTTTAGGCTACATTGTTCTCACTTCCAAGGTGAAGCCGGAGGTGTAGCTGAGCCCTTCACGCAGAGGAGAGTGCAGGGCACCCTCACCACACGCACGTCAGGTGAGATCCCGCCAATCGCCCTCGCTCCTCCTGCCAATCCCATCGCTCCTTCCTCAGCACTCTCCCTCTCTCCCTGCTACACTTTATTTGTGTGTTATCATTTGTGTGAGCATGTAATTGTTTATATATTGGTTTCACATTAGTATTGAGTACATTGGATACTTTTTTCCCATTCTTGAGATACTTTACTAAAAAGAATGTGTTTCAGCTCCATCAAGGTAAACATAAAAGTTGTAAAGTCTCCATCTCTTCTTGTGGCTTAATAATACTCCATGGTATACATAAGCCACAGTTTGTTAATCTATTTATGGGTTGATGGGTACTTAGGTTGCTTCCACAATCTGGCAATTATGAATTGAGTAGCAATAAACATTCTGATGCAAATGTCTTTGTGGTTAAAATTATTTTTGTTCTTCTGGGTAGATACCTAGAATTAGGATTGTGGGATCAGATGGAAGGTCAGGTCAACTTTTAGTTCTTTAAGAATTCTCCATACTTCTTTCCATAAAGGCTGTATTACTTTGCAATCCCACAAGCATTGTAGGAATGTTCCCTTCTCTCCACATCCACCCCAGTATCTGCAGATTTGGGACTTTGTGATGTGGGCTAATCTCACTGGAATTACGTGATACTTCAGGGTGGTTTTGATTTGCATTTCTCTGATGATTAAAGACACTGAACATTTTTTCAAATGTTTGTTGGCCTTTTTCTGTCATTTTCAGAGATGTTTCTGTTCCGTTCTCTTGACCACTTATAAAAGAGGTTGTTCCTTTCTTGTTGATTAATTTGAGTTCTCTGTAGATTCTAGTTATTGGACCTTTGTCAGATTTGTAACATGCAAAAATCAAAAACTGTGTGTTAACTTTGGTTGTTGTACCCTTGTGCAGAAGTTTTTTTTTTTTTTAATTAAATCATAGCTCTGTACATTAATGCAATCATGGGGTACAGTGTGGTGTTTTCATATACAATTTGAAATATTTTCATCAAACTGGTTAACTTAGCCTTCATGTCATTTTCTTAGTTATTGTGTTAAGATGTTTATATTCTACTTTTAGGAAAATTCACTTGTGCCCTGTGCAGAAGCTTTTTAGCTTGATGAAGTCCCATTTGTTTATTTTTGGTGTTGCTGCATTTGCCAGGAGGGTCTTCCACATAAAATCTTTTCCCAGACCAATATTTTCAACCATTTCCCCACACTGTTTTAGAATTTTTATTGTTTCATGTCTTAAATTTAAATCTTTTATCCAGCCAGAGTCAATTTTTGTCAATGGTAAAAGTGGGTCCACTTTCAGTCTTCTACAAAGAGCTAACCAGTCCTCCCAAATGTCCATATTATGAAAAGAAGAAAGATCTCAAGTAAGCAGCCTACATTTGCCCCTCAAGAAAGTCAAAGCAAGAAGTAACCAAGGCCAGTGTCCAGCTTTGTCATTTCTAATAAGGGAAAGTCATCCGCCCTGTCCTCATTCCCTCTTCCTGCAGCCTGGCCTCTGGCCTCCTTCCTCTCAGCCCCACCGTGCAGGGCTGCCCCTCTCCCCTGCCCACAAGGTGACTGCTGACCCGTGCTCCTGACATTCCAGCTCAGGGCTGCCCCTCTCCCCTGCCCACAAGGTGACCGCTGACTGATGGTCCTGACATTCCAGCCCAGTGTTTATTCCCTGCTCCCCTTTTCCTCAGGACCCTGTTTTATGTGCTCATTGGTAGCAAAAGCTGTCAGAATCGCCCTGTCACTTCAGGACTGTGGATGGTGAGAAGTTTGCCCTGTGTGGGGTGAGACACTGCTGGCCAGGACACTCTGGGGGAAGCCTTGGCTTGTTGGAGAGCAGCTATTTCTGCCCTCAAGGGAGCAACGACCATGGAAGGACAGACAGAACCATTCTGGAGGACACTCCCAGGGTGGGTGGGTAAGAAGTTGGGTTGGGGAGAGGAGGAGGTTCTGAAGTCACTCTTTACAAATGAATAAAGAAGGGCAGGGTAGAACTGTGGTAGGGGCTGAACTCTGCAAAGGCACAGGCATAGCTAAAATAGTGATATAACCAGCCACTGTCTCCCACTTTGCTTTCCTGTAATTCCTGTTTGAGAGTCACATAGCTGGTGGTCTTGAAGATTTCTTAACTTTCTCCATAGATAATGCCACCTTCCAAACCCTAAGGGCCGTGTTTGAGACAGCTTTCAGGCCCAGCTTTACATTATTCAGCAGACCCAGACCAGCTGTGCACACCAAGAAACTGATTCAGCTGGAATTGTGACGCCGCCACTGAGGAACTGACTCAGACGGGAAGGTAACTTCTCCACCCTATGACTTTGCCCCAAATCCAGCCAATTAACAGATGCAATTGCCTAATTTTTTTGTCTGCCATATTATCCCTAAAAACCGTTTTTCCCAAATTCTTGGGGAGGTGAATTTGAGGAATTCCTCCTGTCCCCTCACTTCATGCTCTGCAGAATTAAATGTCTTCTCCACAGCAGCATAATATGATGTCACGCCTTCAACACTGATGCGAGACACAACCAGAATGTGGCTATTTTAGTACAGTTTCCAGTCGGAATAACAAATTTAATATTGGGTTTGTTTTTTTATTTTGAATGCCTTTCTTTTTAATGATAGATTAGATAAATGATTTATATGCATACTGTAAAAAGATAATTGATTTTGTAGTGTTTTTTAAAAAATCAGTGCATTCAAATGCAAATTCAAACACAGTGCAGCTGTAGGTCTCACAAAGGAAAAATGGTTCAGAGAATTCAAAAATTAATTTCCTATTTTGCAAGTGTTTGTCTGAGGCTGCTTTGACCCCCGCTGGCCACCCAGACAGAGGAAGCCTTTCTCTTCTGCGTGTTGCCTTGGGAATCAACCGAAGCTCCTCTCCACTCAGGAAAATATGTCAAAGAGGAAATTGCCACTTTCCCCTTCTTTCATTCCTGAGGAGACTCTCCCCAGCCCCACGCTGTCCTTTCTGCTTCAGCCCAGTCCACTCGCTCTGATTTCAGCAAAAGCAAGCAAAGCGCAAAGGAGGAGATCTCTATGTACAAAGGGCTCACAATCCGGCTGGAAGGAAGGAAGGGGGAAAACATTCAAAAACTACCTGGGGAGCTCATCTATGCAGCAGGCACCCCAGGCATTAGCAAATGTAATACGCCCCTATTCTCCCTGCACCGACATCTACCAGGGGAATCAATACTAGAAAAACATCCACAGTTACGTGTCAAAATGCCAAGTCATGATAATGCTATTAAGAAAATCAAGCAGAAAATAGAGAAAATTCTAGAAATGGTAGAAATTAACTGGAGGGGGACCACCGATTCTCAAATAGTTTTGCTAGTAAGCCCCACCCTGAGACAAAACAGAAGCCACTTCTCACGGAGCACTCTGCAGTTTGACTGTGCCGGGGGCTGCCCTCCATATAAGAGACAAATCCACGTGGGAGGACGGTTGGAGACAGAAACCTGCTGGTCCTTTGGTTCTGTCTCCAGGGGATGTGCCTGCACTGACAATTTCCGGTCTTGTCCACAATTTCTCCCATTTCACACATGTGAAAAATGCACCAAAGTTCCCACAAGATGCCCGAGGGCATGAGTTGTTCTCATGACTGGTCTTCTCCCCAGGCTCTTCACAGCAGTAATCCTTATTAACATCATTAAACAACATCTTTCTCATATTTTTATGTAGGCAAAAATAGATGAACAAACTCTTGCGTCTTAATCTTGATCTCAATTATTTTTGTTAATAGTTTGGAACTTCATTGGATCACTCTAAGGTTTTAATAGGTAAGGCAGTAATGGCTGATGTGGGAAATGATTTACGTAAATGACCAAGGACCTCACAACCCTGTGAGTGGCGCGCCAGCCTCAGCGTGAGAGCACGCCCACCACGGAAGGGCCCACAGTTCAGTCACTTAACACTTCTGAAACATACGTTGCTGGTTCAGAACGTTCCCTTGAGAAGGGCTTCCAGGTGGTCACTCTCCAAGTCCAGAATCTCCCCGAAGTGAACAGTGTTCCCTTCTCTCAGGTGCAGAATGGCCTTGTGAGAAGGAATGGAGTAAACATCTGGCTGTACCAATTTGTTACCTTATAATAGATACAGGAAACATTTCAAAAATACTAATTTGAAGGCAACATAGTACTAAGGCACAATGATTTCTAGTTTTAAATAATTTAAAACAGTTGAACTTAAAACTTAGGAGTTCCCAGAGGGGAGTGCTCCACTACCAAATGGTGTTTTCACCTCGTCTCACAGAACAGCCCCTGCTGCTGGGACCTTTTCATCACTCTGCTCTGCCCCGTTGTCATCAGGCACCTACTCTCCATGAGACTCCACTGCCCTTTCATGAGCTAACTTGCTGTGTAACCTACAAGTTCATTTGGTTACTTCAACAACCAACACAGAGAGGTAAGAGAACTTGAGCAAGGTCTCACTGCTGATAAGGTATAGAACAGGCCATGAATCTTGGCAGCTTCACCCTAGAATCAGTGATCTCCATTGCCCCCCACAATTTGAGCAGTGGATTAAATTATGCTTCAGTGTCAGAACTTCAATCCCTCCTGAGATACTGGGGCAGTGATAGGGTTGTAAACACCACAGGTTGTAAACACCTGGATCTACAAAAATTAGACAGGCAAGATGGTTTTGGCAACAGCAAGAAGAAAGATTGCTCTTTATTCATTTTAATAATGAAATTAATGTGAACAACACTTCTACGACTAAAAGCAAACAAAGATTTGGGAAAAGTTTGAAACAGAAAAAGACCTATACTTTCTCTAATAATCCTTGCTTATGCCGTTGTCTATAGTGACTACATGTAATTTTAAGTTGTGTTAAATTTAGTCAGTTGAATCGTTACAATTTATGTCCCTGAAAATAAACCACAATAATTATGTCAACATAAAATGCCATTTTTTTCTGTATTGCACTGTCCTGTGAGACATGATAATTTCTGGTTAGCAACAAGACTTTCCTGGAAACGTTATACTCCTATTGTTCAAAACCAACAGCATCTGTGATCCATAAAACCGAGGGGGCTTGAGTAGGTGGACCTTCTGGTTAAGTGAACATCTGTGTTGGTTTAGTCTTTAGAGAAAGATGTTTGTTTACAGCATTTAGAACCTACTCTTCTGTGTTGATACAGAATGACCTTTTGGGGACCTTGGAATCCCTGCCCTAGACCTGAGTCCTCACTGCCCAGACTGGCAGAGCAGTTGTGGCAAGTGCAGGTGGGGTGTCTGTTGAACGGATGGATGGAGGCTAAATCCCAGCAGTGGCCTGAAATTTAAAGATGCCAGTTTATTTGCTTTAGATAAACACCTGCTATTCATTGCCTTGTGAAGTGCCTTTGTTACAAACACAGAATTTATTTTGAAGGAAGATAAGCCTTTGGCTACATGGCCAGGCTGGCCAAGTTTCCGGCATCTGCTTCATTTCTGACTTGGTCCTGTCACCATTCACTGTTCCTGGCCTGGAGCTGGCCCCCGAGTGAGGATCGCAGGACAGGTGAGCTTCATTTGAAAGCTATGCCCCAGTCTCTGAGATCTCTTAGCTGTCACACCCACAGGAGTCTCATGTCCCTGTTGTATCTTGTACATTAGGACATAAACCAGACTCCACGAGTAGACTCAGCCTCTCAGCAGCCAGGGAACTCTGTAGACATGGGCAAAAGAGGAAGCTGGGGCCACCCCTGAGAGGGATCCTCCCATCCCACAGAACCACCCTCCTGGGGAGTTTTCAGTGGGGGGTTTCAGAGTAAAGGGTATGTTTTCTACAGTGGTTCTCAACCTGTGGGTTGTGACCCCTTTGAGGGTCGAATGACCCTTTCACAGGGGTCACCTAAATGCATCTTGCATGTCAGATATTTAATTGCTATTCATAACAGAAGCAAAATTACAGTTATGAAGTAGCAACGAAAACAATTTTCTGGTTGGGGGTCAATACAACATGAGGAACTGTATTAAAGGGTGGCGGCATTAGAAAGGTTGAGAACCGCTGCTTAACTGAAAATAGTGGCTTAGACAGGAGAATGTCTGGGAGTGAAACAAGACACGTGCCCAGTCGTGTGAATCTCAGACTCCCGAGTGCCCACTGCAGTGAGGGGCACAGGGGATGGTCACGGCCTCTGAGGAGAGGCTTCCAGTCTGTCACAGCCCCTGAGGTGGATGACCTCTGTCTGTGCCCTCACGGCAGTGGGCTCTCAATTCAGGAGTCTGAGAAGGGGCTTCCCTCTGTTGCAGCCCCCAGGGCTGCACCTGCGCCCCTCACTGCAGGAGGCGCTCAGTCACATCTTCTCTCAGACCTGGAGTCACAATGGCTTTTCTTTGCTTGGTTCAAATCCTTTTTCTTATGAAAAAGCCCCCACCCCCCAATTCCAACTATCACTGCCTTTAACAAACACCTAAATAAAAAAAATACTCTTCATTAGATAGAAAGGGGGAAGGTTATTAAGGAAATCATTTCACCTGCTAAGTTTTACAGGAATATTATTATCTGTAATACAATTTAAAAGATGTAAGAAAAAAAGCTAACTGCTTTTTTAGAATGCTGTGATTAGATGTTATTTCTCAGAGAATTCTGGTTAATATTTAACATTTGTTTGCCTTGCAGTTAGGGTCATGGAGGACGGAGTTGATTTCCTTGTTTCTGCTTTTAATCAGTAAAGGTGCCCTGTCTGCCACCTGGGAGGACGATGGATCAAAAAAAGAAACTGCCAGGAAACTGATTTTGAAAATGAACTTCTCTAATACGGCTCTGAAAAGACCTCTGAGCTGTCTGGTCCTTGCTTCCATTTTTCTTCTTGGTTGTTGTTGATTTTTAATTTTTTGGAGGCACAGCAAGAGCTCCCAGTATGAACACAGTCTACCCCACAGGCAGCTGTTCTCGTCGCCCGCTAGAGAGGACAGCAGGCGCCATTGAAGGGCCACTCGGAGATGGCGCCTCCACGTGCGGCTGGAGGCCTCCTGGAGCCCCGCGGGCCTCAGTCAAGGCCTGTGACTCAGACTCTGCGTCCTCAGTTTCCCCATCTCCAGAAGGGCCGCCGTCCACGGTGCTGAAGGCTGCTCAACTTGCCTTGCTAATGTTACAGTAAACTGTCTATCAGTAAACCCTGCTGACCATCCGGCCAGCTCTGAAGGGCGGTCCTCGGCTGTTTCCCTGTTCAGTACAGACAAGCAGAAAGAGCTGGGCATCTGGTGTGCCAGGTGAGCGGAACTGTAAAACACTGACCCCAAAGTCAGCGGAGCAAATGACTCAGCGTGCAGACGAGGAAACACAGGGGAGATACCGGGAAAGTCCCCGGGCCGGGTGTTCTGGGCTCCTCCCCCGGGCCCAGCCCACGCACCCCGACTGCACACAGGCGCCCCCTAGTTTTCTCCAAGCCACAGTTAGTGACGGGCACGTCCTGGGCCCTGACCAGCGGGCGCCGGGCCGAGCGGGGGCCTGGGCGGCATTTGTGCTCCGTCCCGCACGGGCTCAGCCTCGCAGGGAGCCTGACACCCCCTTCTCCGAAGGGTGTCCCTGCTCGTCCCCACGCTCCACAGTAGGACAGCCGGGACCAGGTTTTAAGTCCTTTGTGCAGTGATAAGCCTCAGTTTTGTCTGAAGGCAACTGTCCCCATGTCAAGTTTAAATCGGGGACCCACACTTCACAGGGAGCACCTTGCCTCCCGCCTCCCACACATTTTCCGTGACCGTGGTCCTGACGGCTGATGACGCGAGGTAACGTCAACCGCAGAGCCCAAGTCCGCCGACAGGGGGCGCCACCAACCACCGCGTCATCTGCTGTGGTGGATTTGTGGCTGCGACCGCAGGTGGCTCTCACCCAGTTAGAAGGGTTGTGACATGGACTGCTTTGTCTGGCAGACCTTCCTGACTCCCCCCGGTACATGGACTCCTCGAGAGCAGCGGTTTCTGCTGCCAATGATCACACAGCAGAGGGGGTCCAAAGAAATGTTTTTTGAATTTAAAATGAATTGACTAGAACAGTAGTCAGAAAAGAATATTTCAAAACCTTGGAAAGTAAATGTTAAAGAATTGCACTTGAAATAAATTATATAAAACATAAGTAACTGATCCAAAATACCAAGTGCCCTGAGGATGTACAATGTACCCAACTAGTGAGAAAAATCTCATGTGGTTTGAAATTATTCATCCTTTGATATTTCATGAATTACCAAGTTTAGGTGCAAAGCTCTGGATTGATAGAAGTCTCACAAACAGATCATAAATCACTTTGAAACTTCCAGAACAGATGCTGGAGTACATAAGATGTAAAGGAGAGTAACACTCTCAGGAAAAGCGTCCTTCTTACCCATGTTTTTAAAGGCAGGTAGAGCAGTGTCCCCCCTACGGCATTGCCAGTGGTCTAAATAAAATGCATGATAAAGGGGCTGTAAAGCATCAGGTCAAGGACGTGCTAAGTGCTCACTACCAGTCTCGGGCCTCACGTTCATTAAGTGCCTAATGTGGATAAAGCATCAGGCAGGGGTCGTGCGGGGGTCACTGCGGTATCAAGCACCGTTCACCACTATTAGCATGGAACTACTAGAAATAATTTGTCAGAATATAATTAAATGCCAGATTCTGTGGCATAGAATAGAAAGGCACAGAGAAATTTAAAGAGAGGGAGGGCTAAGGAAGAGCTTCTCTGTACAGCTGGACCTGAAGCCCCATCTTGAAGAAGGGGGAGAGGGGAGGATGAAGAGGGCCCTGGGCAGAGGCAGGGGCAGGGGGGCGGGGCCCACCAAGATAGTCGCTGTCCAGGGTGCTGGGCCGCAGGAAGGAGGAACTTGAAAGTCACCAAGAGGAATTCATATCTGAAACAATAGAAACCAAGGAGCCTCTACAGGGTTTTAAGGAGAGAAAATCTCTAAAGAAAGCGTTGCTGAAGAAATCAGAACGTGGGAGTGGAGGCTGGGACACAGGTAGCAGAATGTTAATCTTATTTACATCCTTTGCTAGAGTGGGTTGCTGTAGTTTAAACTGCAGGAAGGTGACCTCATCCTTCCGGGGAGCTTCCTCCCTGGGACTGGCAGAGACTTTCTCCAGCTGTTTGTGGACATCAGCCCAGAGGTCCACTCAGACCCCTGCTCATAACAGATGCCAGTCATTCCCGGAGGGTTTGGCATCCACCCCTTCCTCTGCTCGTAGTGCCCAGACACTTCCCACTGAGTCTGGGATTGGAGAGGACGATCACAGAAGAAAGTCATCTGGAAATAGCCCGGGAGGTGGTGATGAGCCCGGATGACCAGAATAACACTGTGCCCTTTGGGAGCTCCAGGAACCAAAAAGGAAAGCACTAAACAAAACCATGCAATTCATTTATGCTAAAATTTATACAATTTAGATGGTGTGCAGTTCTATTAAACAAAATTGCATTTCTTTTTTACAAGCTCCAAGCAGTACACCAGAGGGTTTGTCAACTCGTGACTCCACCTATGACCTCTGGGGACACTTGGACAAGCCTGGACTCCTCACTTAACTATTGGAGTAGCTGCCATGTGCTACCCTGGAACTGGCAGGACAGAGAGGTGACAGCAGCACAGCTCCTACTGTGGCAGATGTTACGCTGGAGCGCTTCTGGTTTCATTTTTTTCATAGTCGTCTTTATTCGTTTCATGGTGATTTCTTATTAAGTACCTCACAGTAAATAATAAGCGTGTTGACCTCCCCATGATGAGAACTGGTGGGAATTTTGCCTACGAAAGTAGTCAGACACCCCACAGATGAGCAACCAAGAAATGATTCTTCTCTCCTCACTGGAGAAGGGAGGTGGCTGCTCCTCACCCCTCCTGCAGTGGAAACGTGCCCCTCATTCCAAACTTGGTGTGTAAATGCGTCTTTCCAAGGGCCATTGGACCACGGGTGTCTGGGCTTAAAAGCAGCACTGGCCTTGACCTGGCACCTAGGGGCCTAATCTAGGGACTAGATGAGTTTTTAGCCATTTGGCCCTCCAAGGAGATGAGAAAGTTCATGTCAATTAACTGCACAAAAGGCTACAGATCTCATTTCATTCAGATGGGGGCCAGGACAATTAGTCTCAAGCAGACATTCTGGAAATTCTCAGTATGCCAAGGAAAGTTTTGTTTCCCTACCTCCCTGAAAACAATTCCAATATTCCCAGCATCTGAGTGTGCCCCTATCACTGTCATGGTTTCCTGCCAGGAGCACAAGTGCATGAAATATATCCCTGATCAGACACTGCTCTACCTGCCTTTAAAAACATGGATAGGAAGAACGCTTTTCCTGAGAGTGTTACTCTCCTTTATATATATGCATGAAATATATCCCTGATCAGAGCTGTCTGAGAGGAGGAAAACAAGAGCCTGTGGTCTCCCAAAATGAGCTGAAGAATGAGGAAGCTGGAACCAGACTCCAGCCCTGGTGACTTTACGCCTGTAGCCACTTTCTTAAGGTCACTTACCCCCAGGGCTCCTGTGGGGCACATGAACAAGTGCTCAACACAGACTGGACAGACTCTTGTAGTGGATGTGTGTAGGGTGGGAGGGGGTTTACTTAGCTCTTTTAAAATTCAGTGTGTTCCCCAGTAATTGCTGTTATGAAAGCAAATATAGTAGAGCCTCTGAAAGCTGACCACAAAAAGAACTATGACAAACTGGTCAACACACGAGGTGGTCAACCTAAGGAACGAGGCCTATTGTGCTGATATGTACACGTGGTCCATGACCATCCAGTCTGTGAAAATCAGGTCAACGTAGGGCGGTGTCAACTATGGAGGTTCCACTGTAACTGTAAAACACACATCATAATTCAAGTGTCCTGGCCTTTGTTTAGCTGCACAGACAGTTATAGTTGTTCTTTCTTCACTTTCCTTCTCTGCTGGCAGATGTGGACAGGGGCTGCCCACAAAACCAATTTTGGTTCCAAGTTCAAACTTATCTCACGGAGGTGCATATTAGATGCTATTAGTAAGCTTCCCTAATGTACAAAAGCCTTAGAAAGTGGCATGAATGGATATGTGGGCATCTTTTAAGATGTAAGTGCCGTGTGGATATAACTTGTGACCATGATTACTATTTATGCATCAGAACAAACTCTCAGCCTGTTACCTTAACTTAGTACTCTGAGTCCTCTGCATACATCAGAGGGTGGGGTGGGACTGATTTTTTAGTGCCACTCCCTATTCAGTCGATTAACACACTTGCATTTTAATGAAATAATGGCCTAACTAGAAGCTGTAAATAATTGGTTTGCTCTGCAGACATAACTGGAACAGCTTATGAACCAGGTACTGACCTGCCATGAGCCAGATACTAAGGACACAACTACAAATAAAGCTCATCGTCTGTCCCCAAAAGACTCAGTGTGGTGGGGAGCTTGGTTCATAAAGAGCTGATCAGCAGTGGGGTCGGTGCCACATGGGGTGAGCACAAGCAGGTGACTGGAGGAGGGGGTCGCAGTAGAGGCTACATGACTTGCTGATTAATGACTGGCCTTGGGAAAGGAGAAAAGAGATATAAAAGTTGGGTCTTGTATTTTTGGAGTTGGGGAAATGGGTGGTTGGTACTATTTATGCATAAAGGAAATGATCTTTCTGGTTCCCTGTCTCATGTAAGTGGCAATTGGAAAAGAATCAGACAAGGTGTGTTTTTCAGAAACTGAGTATACCATAACATGACGTTGGCTCTTACCCTGCCTGTCCCACACCTAACCCCAAAGATACCAGCATAACTGCTTGACCCCCCCAATGTCATCTTATTAAGGCCAAAAACAACCCAGAATCTCAAAAAGTCTTCTTTTTTTTTCCAAAAAAAAAAAAAAAATTGTGTCTGGTTTCTATGACGCATCCTTAGTAAATAATGAATTGTTTCAGAAATGGAAGTTTAGGTATTATATTCATACAGTCACCAGGCTGGAGAGAAACTAGTTCAGGACAACACGCACCATGTCTCAGTGATGGCAGTGGTGGAACTTGCAAAGCTAAGTAACACTGAGCTATGGAGATGCCTCCACCTCCCTCTTGCTGCAAAGGACATATGAAGGCACAATGGTCCCCATCTGCCTCTAAAGAAAGTAAAAAGTGCAACCGTAACAATAACAGAGACAATAAAATTCAAGCAGATGAAGAAAAGAATGGAAATGAACATGTATTGGATGTGTAACGTGTGCCAGGGGCTCCGTTCATGTTGTAGATTTAATCTTTGAAACTACCTGGTGTTATCCTCAAATTTTATATATAAGAAAACTAAGGCTTAGAAAAATTAATTAGCTATCCTGGGATCATACAACTATTCAAAGATTTGGGTCTCATTCCATCCATTTTAAAACCCTTATTTTCTCCACAGTGTCACAAAGCTTTAAGATTACATTGGACAGAACTTGCAGCGGGAACGTGGTTTGGGCAAGTTTCACCTGCGTGCTGTTTTCTTTTCTGTGTCCTTGACTGTGCTGGGCTTGACAGGATTGATGTAAGGATTGCCAGGTCCCAGCCTTCCCAGTGCTGGAAAACCAATCATTCTAAACATAAAGTGGAGTCCTTATAAATTCTGTGTGTGAAAATGTTAAAGAAGTAGGGTAAGTCAAACTATCATGACACGCATTGCTACAGCAACAACAGATGGGGTCTGACAATTACGTTCACAAACTTGCCCTAGAAAAAGTGCTACACACCTCATTGCTGAACATCACTGTGGTCAACTTCCAGGTACCTCACTTGGGAAGCTGTTCACTGATGCCAGGGCCCAGTTTAACCTTCCAAACATTTTTGGAGCTCTTTTTCTGGAATTGCCATTAGAGCTCATTGTGTTACGATGTCTGACAATTGAGTTCATGAACTCATCCTAGAAAGAATGCTCTGCAGGTTAGACTAGACTCTGGCGGTGGTGCATGCTCTGCAGGTTAGACTAGACTCTGGCAGTGGTGCATGCTCTGCAGGGTAGATGGGGCTCTGGCAGTGGTGCATGCTCTGTAGGTTAGACTGGGCTCTGGCAGTGGTGCATGCTCTGCAGGGTAGACGGGGCTCTGGCAGTGGTGCATGCTCTGCAGGGTAGACGGGGCTCTGGCGGTGGTGCATGCTCTGCAGGGTAGATGGGGCTCTGGCGGTGGTGCATGCTCTGCAGGGT
>NW_003852448.1:5632998-5633309 GCF_000181295.1 Otolemur garnettii
GGGGCTCTGGCGGTGGTGCATGCTCTGCAGGGTAGATGGGGCTCTGGCGGTGGTGCATGCTCTGCAGGGTAGACGAGGCTCTGGTCATGGTGCATGCTCTGCAGGGTAGACTGGGCTCTGGTGGTTGTGTATGCTCTGCAGGGTAGACTGGGCTCTGGCGGTGGTGCATGCTCTGCAGGGTAGACAGGGCTCTGGCAGTGGTGCATGCTCTGCAGGTTAGACTAGGCTCTGGCAGTGATACATGCTCTTCAGGGTAGACAGGGCTCTGGCAGTGATACATGCTCTGCAGGTTAGACTAGGCTCTGGCAGTG
>NW_003852448.1:5633491-5634020 GCF_000181295.1 Otolemur garnettii
GTGGTGCATGCTCTGCAGGTTAGACTAGGCTCTAGCAGTGGTGCATGCTCTCCAGGGTAGACGGGGCTCTGGTGGTGGTGCATGCTCTGCAGGTTAGACTGGGCTCTGGCGGTGGTGCATGCTCTGCAGGTTAGACTAGGCTCTGGCAGTGGTGCATGCTCTGCAGGGTAGATGGGGCTCTGGCAGTGGTGCATGCTCTGCAGGGTAGACGGGGCTCTGGTGGAGGTGCATGCTATGCAAGGTAGATGGGGCTCTGGCGGTGGTGTATGCTCTGCAAGGTAGACTGGGCTCTGGTGGTGGTGCACGCTATGCAAGGTAGACGGGGCTCTGGTGGTGGTGCACGGTCTGCAGGGTAGACTGAGCTCTGGTCGTGGTGCATGCTCTGTAGGGTAGATGGGGCTCTGGTCGTGGTGCATGCTCTGCAGGGTAGACTGGGCTCTGGTGGAGGTGCGCACTCTGCAGGGTAGAAGGGGCTCTGGCGGTGGTGCATCCTCTGCAGGGTAGACTAGGCCCGTAAGGCAGTCTGCTG
>NW_003852448.1:5635238-5640262 GCF_000181295.1 Otolemur garnettii
TCTGTCTGTAGAATCCAGGCCTGTAAGGCAGTCTGCTGGTCTGATGCTCTTCTGTCTATAGAATCCAGACCTGTAAGGCAGTCTGCTGGTCTGATGCTCTTCTGTCTGTAGAATCCAGGCCTGTAAGGCAGTCTGCTGGTCTGCTGCCTCCTAAGAAGCCTTGGCTGTTTCCTAGACTCACAGGGTTCTTTTGGGCTATCAGATGTCACAACAAGGCAGTGTCCAGGAGACTGGTGCCCACCTAGGATTGGGCAGGGGTCTAGTTTTCACACTGTCTCGACAGGAAGGCTCTGAAGTGGTCTTGATAGAAAGCTAATTTCTTTACTGATCCTAATAAACACTTCTCAGTACCTTTCGTTCTGTGGTGTGGTCTCCGTAGAAGGATTTAGAGAGTGTCTGTTCTATTGTCATAATATATTATAATTTACAATTCATTAGGGATCGCCTCCAAATTAAGTATTCCTCTGATTGTTACTGGAATCGGTAACCCCTGAGATGAGATAGAGAAAGAAGCTAGGGATTAGAAAGCATGATTCCTGTTTATAAACTGTACAGTTTGTTTGTTCCCCTCTAATTACTACTGGACCTGTCAGTTCTTGGACAGGAGCTGTCTGGTTCATAGGGTTAAATAACAATTTTGGGGTTTTTATAGGCTTTCTCTCTTTTCCCCTTTGTTATATATTGACAAGGCATAAAATGAATTTGCTAATTAGTTTTTCCTTCCTGACTTGCATTATCTTATTGCTTTAATCTGTCTCTGATGGGACCAAACAAATTTGCTAAGTCTGAGCTACTTCTCAAGACTACGTATTCAAAAAGCCTCTAAGACCGTGTGCAATTCACCTGGAAGTTAGCCAGCTGTCAGACTCGGGCCGGTGTGTGCCTCCTCACCTCACCTGTCCAAGGACAAGATGGATTATATTCTATCTAGATTCTCTCCACCTACAATTTCTAAGAACAGACTCTCCCAAACCTCCCTGTAATACATGTTTACGAAACAACGTAGATATTCAAAAGCAGAGTCAGGGACGAGATCGCCTTCTTTTATGTGTTGTATTTGAAGAGCACCACCAGCTGGTCCTTACCATGGGGCAGTTTTTGGAAACCTGGTCTAGGAGGATGATTTTAGGTTTGTCTTCAGAAATGTAAAACAGAGCCACGGCTTCCAGCTGTGATCATGAGTAAACATGACTTTAAAATGCAGGTCTATTTGCTTTTCAAGGGAGTGCTTTGTCTGGTGGTCATTTTGGGAAGCTCCGTGTTTGGGTTGTAGCTTTCGACCCAACATGCTCTCTCCCTACTGGACGGCCAAACAGAAGGAAGGAGAGTTTTATTGATGATATCAGCTTGTAGACACAGAATAGATGGTCTCTGGCATGGCCAAAGGTGCCCTCTCTTCAGAGATGGAAAGGGAAGCTGGGGTTTTATGCCTGGCAGGGCCTCTATCATACCATAGAGCTCTGCATGTGTAGTAGGTTTGGGGTAAAAGCTACCCATCCTTGCGAGGGGAGTCAAGCCCACAGGTAAATGTGTAACACACATCCCACATTCACTATGAGGGAAGGTCTCACCTTAAAATAAGGCAGAATTTTTTAATGTTTAGCTTGAACATAAACATAGAACATACAGACAGTTTGTGCACAGATCCATAAGCCGCCTGAAACTGGCTTACTGTCTGCAGTAGCTGATCAGGAGAGCGTGTGTGTAAGGCCAGTCCCCTGTCCAGTCAGCTGTAGTGGTTAGGCAGTCTGTCAGAGTCGGGGGGTCTGATAATTTGCCTGCTAGCTCCCCTGTCAGGGATTTTAGCTAGTATGCGGTTTTCCTTGTAGCCATAGGAATTTAGGGAGTTGCCGTGCCAGCTGAGCCCCGAATGCTCAGGCTCACAGGTGACTCTTGTTTCCTTAACCTTATAGTCCATCTTAGTTCATAAGGGGCATCTAGTCTGGTCTCTTAGATCACAGAGCCCGGGAATTCACATTGTTACATGTGTCCTACATGATTTTTCTTGACACTGGAGTTCAAAAACAACTGCCCCAGAGGAAAATGACTTCGTAGCTAAGTCAATACTACATCCAATCTACTGTAACAAGATTTTGCACCACCATATGCAAACTTTTTTTCTGCCCAGAAGCATAACATTTTAGAAGTTTATGGAAGACTGTATTCCAGACTATTTAGTCCATTCTGAGTAATGCAGAAATACATCTAAAGAGAAAAACATCTCCACTATAACTCCTCTCCTAAACAAAGAGGATGCTCCATGCCAAGGGGAGAAAGTCTGAGCAATGCAAAGGTCCCTAAACCATCAGAGCATCTGAAGTAGCTTAGGTGAGATGTAGATTCTGGGACCTCACCATACACCTTCAGGACCATAATGCTCAGGGGAGGGCTTGCTGATCTAATTTTAACACAGAAGAATGAGATAGTAAGTCAAATTCAAGAGCCACGAATCTATCCCATTCCTGTTCAGCAGATGAGTAAACCCAGCAGTAGATTCAAAGTGTTTCATCACAACAAATTTGTGAGAGGCCTTCAATTCGTCTGCAACATTGAAGTCTGTTTTATGTGAATCACATGTGAATTCTTTTGATCTCTCAGAAAATCTTATGAGATGTGTTTAAGTGTTAAAAGAACTTTGAGTCTTGAAGAAATTTGCTTAGCAATGACTGAAATTCTTCACTAACACTGCCTTTCACTGCCTCTTCCTACCACCTGCCAATCAAGATCAGCTTCTCCTCACTGGATTATAATCTTTGAACTATATGCAAAGAGAAGGGCTGTGGTCGGGAGAACTGTCATCACATTGTAGGTGGAAGAGAACAGCTAAGCCATGTGACTGGCTTATTTCAATCACTGACAAAGAAGTTCTTAGAACAAGTCAGCATGCAGCCAAGATTTGCAGGAATCTTATAAACCACTCAGACCTGGCTCTATCAGTATTATCTTTTTCTAAAATTGTAGACAAAATACCTAGGCTCCAGAATGATCCCCAGGGATTCTCATCTCCTGGTAGACCCCCACACTGAACAGGGATGACAGGTGTCACCAGTAGGATACTGTGTGATTTCCAAGGTCATAAAAGGAATTGTGGCTTCTACTTTTCCCCCATTTGCTTCATTGGTGTAGGGAAACCAGCCACAAAGCTGCGAGGAACTGAGGCCTCCTGCCCACAGCCGGAGCGATCTTGCTGGGCAAGCAAGTGGGCCTCTCAGAGTGGATCCTCTGGCAGCCATTGGTCCAACCTCCAAATAACAGCAGCTTTGCAACAGTCCTCACATTACAACTTCCCTGGAAAACCTTCTGAGCTCCAGAAACTGTGAGATAATAAATGTTTATGGCTTTAAGTCTCAGTTTGGGGGTAATTTGTAATGCAGGAATAGATACCTAACAAAAACATATTAAACGATTGCCCTATAAGATGGTCATCTTATTTGCTAAGGAATAATCATGACTCTTTAGAGTCAGAAGAGATAAAGGAGGCACCGTGGGTCAGAGTTCCAGGCTGTGAAGGGAAGGCCAGCAAGGAGATTCCTGCCAGGGCATTGTACACAGTCCTTGCATGAGTGTAAACAGTGTGTGAAATGCCAGCTGGAAAGGAAAGTGTGAGTCAGAGAGGGGGGCAGAAAGCCCCTCCCTGTACGGGGAGCACCTTTAAATTGCTTTCCTTTCTTTCTCTGGGCTAAGCCACAGAACTGCCCCCTTTGTGAATAAGAGGGCACCTTTCATTCCCTTGGGGTGGTAAGGAGAAGTGTGCTATCCCAAGGGGCAGAGAGCTGAGAGGTCAGGAAGGGTTGCCCTGAGGACGGAGGACAAAGACTCGGTCTCTGCTCCGAGCTGGGTTCTTCTGAGCAGTTGCCACAGGGACACCAATACTTCTTGGTACTTCTGGTGTCCTTTTCTGAAAGATCACGGTACTAGTTTTCCTGCTAGTGCTGTAGGCAGTTACCACAGACTTAGTGGCTTGAAAGAAACAGATATATTGTCATATAGTTACGGAGCTCAGAAGTCCCACCCGGGTCTCACAGGGCTGAAGTCGTGGCATCCTCAGGAGCCTTTTGGGGGTCTGGGGGAGAATCCATTTTCTGCCTTTTGCAGCTCCTCATGTGGCCCACGCTCCTGGGCCTGCGGCCCCCATGTCCATCTTCCACATCAGCACGGTTGCTCCCCCTGACCCATCTTCCACATCATGTCTCCCTCTTCACTCAACTGGGGCAGAGGCTTCACTTCTAAGGATGCAGGTGACTTGTTATGACCCACCTGGATAGTCCAGGACTAATCTCCCTGTCCCAAGACCTTTAACTTTATCAGAACTGCAAAGTCTCTTTTTTCCAGGTGAAGTGACACATTCACACTCTCGGAGGATTAGGACTTGGACGTCTTCAGGGACCAGAACTCTGCCTATCACAGGTACTTTTCATTGGAAAAATTTAAACGGTAGAATGTCTTCTGGCTCTGTCCTTCAGGATAATCCCCTCCCGCAAGGTCAAATCTTTGGCTCTTCTCTACTGCTCCCACCCCCACCCGGGACGCGTGTGGACACGTGCAGACCCCTGTCCTATCTTCAGAGATCTCAGCCTCCTCCTTGGCGTCTGCTCCCACACAGTCTCCAATTCTCTTTCCCCTCAGCTCTAACCTTTCAGCTCCTGTGCAGAGAGGGACCTACCTCTTCTTCCCCGGACCTGCTTGTGGTCCCGCTCTTTCCAGTCTGCGGTTTCCTGGACTCTGCAGGGAACACTGCTCATTTCTCCAGTTTCCTGGACTCTGCAGGGAACACTGCTCACTTCTCCAGTTTCCTGGACTCTGCAGGGAACACCGCTCGCTTCTCTGAGGCTTCTCACTTTGTTTCCCTTTGGGGCAGCTGTGTTTCCACCTCTTCCATTCTACAGCTGAATAACCTCCTTCCATCCACTTTTCATTACGCAAAATTTTATGGTGATATTTGTTATGTCCTCTTTTCCTAAGAAAAGAAATCATTTTCTCTTCTCTTTTTTTATTTTTTATTTTTTATTTTTTTTTTTTTTTTT
>NW_003852448.1:5647171-5665719 GCF_000181295.1 Otolemur garnettii
TCTGATTCCAACCAGTTTTTCTTCCTTTGTTCAGGAGCCTCTGACCAGGGTTGCTACCAGTCAGCCATCTTCCCAGAATCCTCCTCTTCTCTTTTTTTAGTTCTATGAATTTATTATGTTTTTATTCTTTTACAGACATTTCTAGGGCAGAGCAAAATAAATGCATGTCATCCAATGTGTTTAACTTAGAAACTTTGCTTGGATTTTTGAGAATTCTTGAACTCACAGGTAGAAAGGAAATGGTCAGAGAACATAGACCCAAATGTTAGGCCCATCAACCCAGGTTCCCATGGCCTTGATCTGTGGTCAGACCTTCGGTAAGAATGTCATGTGAGCATCAGCTCTGGGTCACAGCACCTCTTCTCTGGTGCCATTCACTCCACACAAACCCCCTGCATGTCTGCTGACATCTCCTGGTTCCCCCCTACATGTCTGCTGACGTCTCACAGTTCCCCACTGCACGCCTGCTGACGTCCCATGGTTCCTGGCTACACATCTGCTGACGTCTCACCATTCCCCACTGCACACTTGCTAACAGCTCCTGGTTCCCCCCTGCACGTCTGCTGACATCTCCTGGTTTCCCCCTGCAGGACTGCTGACATCTCACAGTCCCCCCTGCAGGTCTGCTGACATCTCACAGACCCCCCTGCACGTCTGCTGACACCTCACAGACCCCCTGCACATCTGCTAACAGCTCACAGTCCCCCCCTGCACGTCTGCTGACACCTCACAGTCCCCCCTGCACATCTGCTGACACCTCATGGTTCCCCACTGCACACTTGCTAACAGCTTAGGGTTCCTGGCTGAGCACCTCCCGATATCTCTCAGTTCCCCACTGCATACCTGCTGACATCCCATGGTTCCTGGCTGCCCATCTGCTGGCAACCCACGGTCCCCCCTGCACGTCTGCTGACACCTCATGGTTCCCCACTGCACACTTGCTAACAGCTTAGGGTTCCTGGCTGAGCGCCTCCCGATGTCTCTCAGTTCCCCACTGCACATCTGCTGGCATCCCACGTTCCCCACTGCATGCCAGCTGATATCTCATGGGCTCCATGAGGCTTTTGAAGCTCTGCACGCCGCGGCTGGTGCTTCTTCCCCACTTCCCTCTCGAGTGGCTTGCTCCTCAATTTGTTTCTGTCCCAGCATCCTGGGTTTGGTTGCAGTTTCTCCAAGTCCTTCTCTTCCTGGACCCTTCCTCATCTCCTCAGCACTCATCACTTCACCTGAGGTGCCTGCTCTGACCCCAGGCCCGCTATTATCTATGGTCACACTTCAAGGGGAATAGGAGTTCTCAAGGCTACCAAGCTGTGTCAGGGAAGCCACATGCAGAAGTCTCTCTTCTGTGTCCGTTCCCAGTGTGCAGCCCCAGGCCCTGGCACAGTGGGGCACACAGCAGACAGTCAGCACGTTATCTGTTACGTGTGTGAATCTCAACTTCCCGCCTGTGAGTGGGTCGCAGCTGCAGTCAGCAGGCAGATGTGACATTCTCTGAAGTATCAGACGCGCCATAGTGTGGGTGGCCTTGGACTCCCAGCCATTTACACATGAGAAGCCCCTTTGTTCCTTCATCTGCTGTTTCTTCTCAATGTCTTCCGTGACTCTTCAGGAATTAAAGGGCACAAGGAAAAAGAACAGAATTTATCATTTCACTTGTTCATCCCCAGAAGGCCTTGGGGTGCAGGGCGTTTGTATCCTCAGAGCAGGAAACCCCAAGTTGCCGCCCCACCAGGGCCAAATGCAGGAGACTGGCCAAGGCCCCGAGACAGCCGCCTCCCGGGCCTGAGGGAGAACATCCTCCTTTCCCCTTCGCTGTTTCAGGATGCAGAAAGGTCCCTCACCATCTGGTATCTGGGCCCTCTGCATTCTCTCCTTACAAGGCTGCCTCAGCTCAGCCACTGTCCTAATTAGGAGTCAGGAAATTCCCCTAACCCCAGATGACATTCGGATTCTCTCTATTTTGGAAATGACTTAGAGAGAAGGGCTTTGGCCTGGTTTCTAATCCACCCTCCAGGAAGCCAGGGGCCGGGATGAAGGATGGGCACTTGAGCCCCGTGTAGGAAGAGTCATTGTCAGGGCTGGTCCAAGTCCAAGGAAGGTTAATTAGGCGTGGGGAGCTGCGCAGGCCACTGGCACCAGAGCCTTCTCTCACTTTCCTTCAGAGAACGTTTTTTGACAGATGTTTACTGTCAGGCAACTTCGAGAACTCAACTGAGTATCTTCTGCTTGATTTCGTTTCTTCACCAACCGTTGCCGTTTATGTATTAATTTTACCGGTGGGATTTTCCTTTCTTTCAGCCTTTTTATTTTGGAATAATTTTAGACTTAAAGATAAATGTCAAAACATAGTTTCTCCGTATCCCTCATTTGGCTTTCCCTGAAGCTGAAATGCCTTACAGAAGCATAGAAGAGTTATCAGAACTACGAAATTAACTTGTATGCAGCAGTTCAATTAACTTGAACTTAGTCTGGGTTCCCTAGGGTATGTTTTTCCCCCACTTACATTCTCTTTTTGTTCCAGGCTCCCGGGTTACATTTTTGTCCCTTAATTTGTGAAAGTTTCTCAATCTGTCCTTGACTCTCCTCACTTGGCACTTTTAAAGAATCCTGGTGAGATCTTTTATAGAATGACCTTCCACTGAGTCTGCTGTTTCTCGTGGTCACGTTGAGACTGTGTGTTATTGGGAAGGACAGCTCAGAGACGGCAAGTCCTTCTCGGCGCTTCTTAGCCGACAGTGCGTCTCCTGACTTGTGTGTTGCTTGTGATGTTAGCCTTGATCTTCTGCCACGATTCCCCACTGTGGAGCTGTTCTACTGTCCCACGTTGTGGGAGATACTGTGAGGCTGTAAAGATAATGTGCTTAAACTTCCACCCACTAATCCTAACGTTCCTTGGTGGTGGATCATACCTGCACCAGTATCACCCCACTGTTCCAATGGTGATTTCTAATTTCTTTCTATCCTTTTTCATAGATTCATTGGACTGCTTCTGTGAGGAAGAATTGCTACTTCTTCCCTTGGTTTATTTATGCAGTGACTTATTTCTGTCAGTGTAGACTCATGAATATTTATTTTCTTATTTGAGTTACAATCCAGTGCTGTGTCATCGTTCGTTTGTCTCATTATTTGTTCAAGTTGTTCTCACTCTGGCCACTGGGAGACCTTTCAGGGTGGTCTGTCTTCTGTCAGCATGTGTACTCATTTATTCAAATGTCCTTATTTTCTAGCTCCACAGAATGCTCCAGACTCACCTTGTATTCTCCTTGTCCCAGTCCTGGAACCAGCCAGTTTGTTAAAGAGCCCTGGACCCATTATTATTCTCATTACTCCAATAATTATTGCAAATGGTATTTAGAGACCAAGATGTGAATGATAACTGTGCTCACTGATGCTGGGGTGTTGCTGCTGTGTCTAGCTGCCCTTTTGCTACCAATGTGTGTATTTATGTAACACACGTGCACACACCTGTGTTTCTTCCTTTACCTGTTTTCAGCACATCTACTAAAATAAAGTGTAATGAGTCCATGTTGCTCCAACTCCAGTCCAGCACCACAGAGCTCTGCCCAGGGTCTCCCTCTCCTTATTTGTAAGTTTTTCTCCAACAGTGGAAAACATTGTCCTTATTACCTACAGTAGATTTATTTGTTTAATCCTAAAATACAAAATAAAAAAAATCCTTTTTTGTTGGAATATTCTTTTCTTTATAGCCTGTGAAGCATCTTTATTTTTTGCAAATGTCCTGGTTTCTTTGCTTCTTTCCCTCTTTTTTTTATTATTAAACCATAGCTGTGTACATTAATGCAATCATGGGGTACAGTGTGGTGTTTTCATACACAATTTGAAATATTTTCATCAAACTGATTAACATAACCTTCCTGTCATTTTCTTAGTTATTGTGTTAAGATGTTTATATTCTACTTTTAGAAAGATTCACTTGTACCCTTGTAAGATAAACCATAGAGATAATCCCACCAATCAGCCCTCACCACCCATCCACCCCTCTCCTTCTTTCACTCTTAAATTAGATTATTTTCAAATTATAATCTTCTGGTGTGGAGTATTTGCTTCTATATCTCTCTTTTAACATTTTATTTTTACCCCTTTAACCTGATTTTCTGTGTTTCGCTTCATCTGAGTCTTTCTCCGTTTAGTAAGGCTTTAAATAAATGCTTTCTCTTTGTATGGTGGGGGCGTCCTCTTTTGGACACACATCACGGACATTACTTGTTGGAGATTCCTTTGCTGTGTTTTTGTTATCGTAGCTCATTTCTACTTTTCTCCTTTACCGAGTTCCTTACTCGCTTACTCAGCCTTTTCCCTGCAGGCCTCCTATTTCCTTCTAAAGATGAAGCGTGATGGAAATGCAGAATTTCCTTCTGGGAGACTTTCTTTACTCCCATGCCATTTAAAATTCTGTTTTGAAGTTCGGTGTCCTTGGTACAAGATAAATCTAAAGGAATGTGTGGTTATTTAACATAGGAAAAAGGTTGATAACGTCTCCTGATTTCCAGCTGGATGAAGGCCCGTGAAGAAACATTGTTTAGGAAATATATGTGGAGGAGGGGCCGTTAATAAACGAAAGTCATTCATAAGGAAATGACAAGCACTCCAAGAATGCTTGAACAGTGCAGTATGTTTCTTATATTGTGAGAACTTCCTAAAGGGAACAACAAAAATACCCACAGATAGAAGCCCACATCCTCATTAAATATGCACTTTAAATAGCATGGTAGCCCCAAGAATAAAACAAGGAATAAATATAAACTACCAAATTAGTTGCTTTTTAGTGTTGAGAAAATAATCAGGAATCACTAAAATCCATTATTGTGCTCAAGTTTTAAATTAAAATAGAGAAACTCTGAGATCCTTTACAATTATGAGCATCTGGACCTCCCTCATTGATCCGAGAAGAGTGAAGCTTAATGAGTTTCCCGTCTTGGTATCCCCAGCCCCAGTGGGCCACCTGTTCCTAGTTCTCACCGTCTGGGCAGAACCCTCTCCTCAGGCCTGAGAGCCGCACGCACCTCCGTCTCACTGAGCGTTCAAGTTCATGCTCCTCACTGACTGTGAGTATTACCACTTTGTCACTTTTCCACCAGTGAGTCTGCCTTGCTGTTAGCTGGGTGTTTTGTTTGGCCTAACTGTGATCTTCGGGGATCACTCTTCCCTCCCCTGCTTGCGTGCTCAGTGTTTTCCTTGAACACCGGAAATCTTGCTGGAGATTGTAAGGCAGCCCCAAGGCTTTGCCCTGCCCTTCTGCATCAGTGAGGGGAGGAGAGGCAGGCAGAGTAAAGTGGATTTGGTGTTTGTGACCCGCAGCACCCTCCTCCCGCTCCTCCAGTGTGGGGCTGAGCATGGGCTGCCTGTGGCCTCTTCCCACTGCTCTCCTGTAATGGGGCTCACCTCTGCCCTTCCTCCAGGGAGGGGCGGGATGTTTCTAGTTCTTGAAGTCCACATGACACCCAGACACTCCCACAAGAGCCCACAGGCTCTACCGGGGGGCAATGCCAGCAAACAGAAATGTCAGGACCACTAGGAGGTCATGGCCATCTTCCCCAGGCTCATCTGCTCAGAACCCAGGGAAGATGAGTGACCCAGTGTGAGATGTCCAGGCCAGCCACCTCTCAGCCACACGCTTCACTAGTCTGAGATGTCCACACCAGCTGCCTCTCATCCACATGCTTCACTAGTGTGAGATGTCCAGGCCAGCCGCCTCTCGGCCACATGCTTCACTAGTGTGAGATGTCCATGCCAGCTGCCTCTCAGTCACATGCTTCACTGGGGCCTCTATGAAATCACTTGTTTATTCTAATTTGGACACACTTCTCAGAAATATCTCATTTAGTCCCCATAATTGAAATCAGAGATGTTTGGGGAAGGTGAAAAAGGACCTCTTCTCAGCTAGAACTCTGCTCTGACAGTCCTACAGGCTGGACATCAGGTTCTTTGTCCATGAGTGGAAGTCTTAGTTTAGAGGACTGCTAGGATCCCTCCCATTTAAATGTCTTAATTTTCTGAATCATGTAAACTGTCATAAGGCCCAGCCCAGTGCTGAGCAAAAATGGACAAGTTAGTGACAATTAGTGGTAGAGACAGGCTGGCTGGGGAGAGAATCCACAGAAGGTGAATTTTGCTACTGTAACTACGTTCTATGTGTTTTGAAAGCAGGAATGGTGTCCTGATCTACTCTGGCTGTCCCCAGTGCTGTGATAGAGCTGGAATACACAGGACACTCTAGACCCCACCCTGTTGGGCAGTGAGGGCTGTGCCTGTCACATTTGCCCAGATGTTAGTGGCCTTCCTTAGACAATTGTGACGATGAATGGCTGGTCAAGATTCAAACTCAGATGGCCTGCTTTAGCCTGAGAAGTTTTTGGAACCTTAGAAAACAAAGACCTTCTCAAACTCCAAATTCTCAGTCTTCAAAACAGTGCTTTGTAAACTATCTTCTTGGTGAGAACAGAGATCCTTTTGGAAAGAACAATATAGTGAAGGCTTTGGGTCTGGATGCTGCCTCTGGTGTGGGTTGAGTGGAGCATTAACTAGTGAGTTTGGGAGAAAGAGAAGTGATATGTTTCTCCTCTTCCTCCTCCTCCTCCTCTTCCTCTTCTTCTTCTTCTTCTTTTACAGTAGTCATAGCCTTTTATTTTTAATACTTATTATACCATAAATTAATTCATAGGGAAAAGGTACCAGTAGCTCAGGGAGGTGCCTTGCCATTGAATGTGACAAAGATTTGTATGACTACTATGCCATGAATTCATGGAGAATAAATAGATTTCAGCACCTAATATCATGGTTCCATTGGTTCTCTTGGTTATGCCGTACGCCTATTATGCCATGAATTCATAGGGAATAGGTTCCAGGAGCTCAGGCTCCTTTCCGTTGGTTCTCACAAAGTGGACTTCTCTGAGTGGAGCAGGCTGGCACTTCAGTTGAACCCAGGTACCTTTCTCCTTGGCTTCCTTCTTTCTCTGACCATTTTCCTTCACACGTTTTAGGAAGCTATCTCAGCTCTTGTAGTGCTTAGTATGCTTAATACAAATATTAATCCTCTTGGCATGAATCTTGCCCTTAAGTTGTTTGTTTACAGCAATGCCAACAGCATGCTGGGTGACACTGTAGACTCTTCCAGTTTTGCCATGGTGACATCTGTGTGGCCTGCCTTTTTGAACAGTACACATTCCCTTGATGTCTGCAATATCACCTTTCTTGTGGATTTGCATATGTGTGGCTGAAGGGACAACTCTATGTTTTCTAAAAGGCCTAGAGAACATGTATCAGGTGCCTCTCCTCTTTCCCTTTGTGTTTGTCATTTTGGTGAATTACTGGCCAAAAGGCAATATGTTTCTTCATCTGTGAAATGAGAATCTTTCCTGCACGAGAGAGTGCTCACACAATGCCAGACTAGTGTTAGCTATTAAATCGAGATTTAATCAGAAATCTCCAGACCTTCCTTCAGCCAATATCCTCTGCCTAATGTAAATATTAATTATTATAAAATTATGGAGGGCTTGTTGACAGTAGAATTGAGCTGCATTGACCATTAGGTTGTCAATCAAATGCCACAGGTGACATTCAGGTGACCTCAACAGGACTGGCAGATGATATGAGATGTAGCTTAACCTGCTCCCTTGTTGATAAAACTTTCAGTGAGGATGGATTCTGAGAAAATGCTGACCAAATAGAAAAAATACAAATTGTGAGACTTTGTTTCAAAATCTCAGGAGAGATCTATCTAATGTGTGCAATAAACAATGGGAAGACGTGTGTGATCTAGAGCTGGGCTGCAGATGGTGCCAGGAGGAGTGCTGTCACCACGTGGCCCAGGCCCACTCCCCTGAGAAGCAGAGATCTCGTTGCCCCCATAGGACGCCTTGAGCTGGGCACATGTGCTCTGTCCTATTCTTCTCCTTAATGCAGAACCCCAGTCAAGTCTCTAGGGAACCATGGGCAGCTGGTGTTGCTGGTCTTCTTCGTGGCATTTGAGACTGAGCTCACCCACTCGGCAAGTCTGCAAGAGTAGCTGGCTGCAGGGGACACATATTTTCACTAAAAATGAGTTTAGAAATAGAGACCCCAGCTTTCTCTTATGAAGCAGACCTCTTTATAAACTTGTAACCACAGTGAATGCCTTTGAAACATACCCTTCAAAGGGATCCCTGGGGACCTCTGCTTCTTCCCGGACTTGCAGAGTGCTGTGTGGGTTCCCCCCCTCCAAATTTAGGCAAAACCCCCAGTCCACTTGGAGACTAACTTATGTCTGCCACTATGGAGCCCTTCTTGGTTGCTATCGCCAGGGGTATTTCAGTGGCCACACTGCAAATCCTTGGACTTTTTTTTTTTGCCTCCCTTTCACCTCTTTTCTCCACAATGCTCAAATTGTGCTCTGTACTTGAACAAGGACAAGGCCCACTGCCTACTAGATACAGAAGAAGGTTTCAGATGTTTGGAGCTTAAAGAAAGCACTGTGTTCAAGCTCCCCAGAGTTCTGTGGGGACAGTGAACAAACAAGAAAATGCTCTAGGAGCTTAAGGCCAGAATTTTCCCTGTGGCAGGTGCAAGGTAGGCAGCTTGGAGAGTGCATGAGCCCTGCTGGCTGGAGCGGTCATAAAAGTCTTCATGGGCAAGCAGGGCTGACCTGGCCACCTGGGCTCTGAGAGACATGGGGCTGGAGGAGTAGAAGGGCATTTCAGGGAAGGAAGGAAGGAGGACAAAGTCTCAGATCAGAGCATCTGTGGGGTGTTCTGAGAACAATGGGTTGACAGAGCTCTCTGGAGAAAGAGTTCAGGTTCATTCAATAGGCAATAAGAGCATTAAAGACTGTTAGGAGGGCACATTGCAGCAAGAGTGAATACCTGCTGGGGAAAGGGAAGTAGTCGAAGTGAAGAAAGTACAAGGCTATTGTAAGTATTTAAGGTCAGACTTAGCTGATGACAGTGACCATGGAATGAAAAAGAAAATGAGAAGAAACATCGGAATGAAAGCTTGGATAAGTCTGCTGCAGGCTGACGTGGGACCAGCAATGGATAGGAAGCATCACTGATCTAAGGCAATAGGGTGAGCCAGGAAGAATATGTGACCAGAAATCAGAAGACTGCTCTTCTCATACAACTCTTCCTCCAGCTGGCTAGCTCTGGGACCTTGGAGAGCTGGGCAACTTTCGTGGGCAATCACTTCAATCATAAGTGAGGTAAGTTCCAGTAACATCGGCCCTTCCTCTCTTAGCGTACTTGACAATGAAACGAGAATTGATAGGAAAACATTCTGAAAAGTTAGAAATACCCTTCAAGCAATTATCATCATTAATGTTGCTGCGCAACTGGAACCCTTCCGATTCATTAATTTTGCAAGCCGTGCCCAGCCGATGGGATTAGGAAGAGGCACAGTTTGCTGGCATATGTGTGTTCTGGAGACAGATCAAAAGAGTGCTCTGCTTCACTGCAGGAAGGGAGTTTCTTTTTTTCCAGACAAAATAATAAAAATGAGCAACTCTCCCGAGAGCTTGTCTCTGAAAGATATTATTCTCATAACAATCATAATTCGGGCATAGCTATGTGCAGTACAGAGGCGTTGTCCTCAGTCCCCTGCTGTGGGAGGAAGTCTTCACTGACCATGATGAATACACAGTCCCAGAGGAAGCCACAGCCTGCACGATGACTCGGGCGCCCTGCTTTCTGGGCTGCTGCCTTTGTGTGTCCAGGCTTCCAGCACCTGCTGGCATCCAAGCCCACACCAGTGCTGAGAGACCTGTAACATACTGAAACTTGTAGCTTTAAACCAGCTGACCTTCTGGCAGTGCACGTGATTATGGCTCCCTGTGAGATTTGGGCCAGATGTCCTAGCTGTGGGGATGACCAGCCTTGAAATGACAGATGGGGTCTGCCCAGCTTTCAGACTCAGCTTCAAAGACGGCCAAGTGTTCTGCAGATTTGGGGTGATTGGTCCTGTCATCTCACCAACTCAGCATTAATTTGAGGGGTGATGAAATCTCAGTACCTGTCAGTAGCAGCTCCATCCATGCCGTCATGAGTGTTCCCTGTAAATTATCTCATTTATTCCTCACAAGAACCTGCCAAAGTAGGCAGTCTTATGTGAATGCCCCTTTTATGGATGAGAAAAACTTAGCTTGGAGAAGGTAAAGACTTTTTATAAAGCTTCAGAAATAACAAATGATAGTTTTAGGATCATACCAAAGCCTTTAGCTCACCCGAGAATTTTCCTAGTTTTGGAGGCTTTCTGACACCCTGAGAATGAAAGTCCCTGCCCCACAGTCTTAGCTCCAGACTTGGCATGCGCAAAGCACTGAAACAGTAGTTTTGGATGGAGTCATCAAAGATGCAACGAGGGTGGAAGTGTGGCATCTGCAGCCCAGCACGAGAAGGAGATTAGCTGGGCCAGAGCCTTGGAGATCGCAGACGTGCCCACGCTGACCTTGAGCAAGGAGAAGAGGAAATAAGAGCCATAAAGAAGCAAAGGAGAGAATCGGGAGGAGCGTGGCCACAGGCAGCGCAGGGTAGAGAGAGTGGAGGGAAGGCAGAGGCAGCTGGCAGGGTGCGTGTCAGGGATTAGAAGGCAGCTCCCCGAGGTCCTATCAGACAACTTGTTCTCAGGTAACAGTCATCTTACCTTCTACATCCACACGATGCATAGAAATGGGTGGTGTGGGCAGTTCAGAAGCCGAGTGTGCACTCTGCAAGACAAAGCCCAGGTGTCTTCACAAGACAGGTGCAGAAACACACACTTCCACACACACTGGCTCACACTTGGGCACACCAGTGCACGCAGGCACACACAGAGGCCCACACCAGCACACACAGGCACACACAGGTGTACTCAGGCACACACAGACCCACACAGGCCCACACAGGTGTACTCAGGCACACACAGACCCACACAGACTATTTGTTCACTTTTGTTCATCCTGGCTGTGGACATCTTGGCTATCGTCTCCCTGGAGAAAGGGAGTGGACTGTCCCCGAGAGGACATATGTTCTTCCAGGGTTGCAGATCTGGGAGGGGAGAAGGTGCTGAGGGCCGGTCCAGTCCTTCGTGGCCATGTGGCCAACTCAGCTCCCAGGCTCCTTCCTTCTGTTTTATCCCCAGGGTAGCAGTCTTTTCTCTCTGGTGTCTCACCGCGGTCCTTTCTGGACTCATTTTCTGTCTCACATTTCATGGACCTAGCGTAAGCACTCGTTACTTCTGTTTCAAACTGTAGGACAGTCCAGGAAAGACGGTAATACAAGGTTTTTCCCTCAGGCAAACCCCCTCCTCCTCTCTGAGCCCTTACAGGAAAACTCAGAGGCCTAACAGGGCCCTGGAGACTCAAAGACTTTTTCACAAACAATTTAATTTTAAATAAAAGACTTCCCCAGGCTTCAGAGGCAAACAAGGTCTATTTCAGTCAGAAGTTGGACGGTGAAACAGGAGCACAGGAAGCTGAAGACCAGCTGCAGGGGGTGGGTGCTGGGACCCGGCCTGGGAGCCACCAGGAGTCCTGACAGCTGGTGCTGTGCTGTCCTCCTCCAGTCTCCCCTCTCCCGGTATCACTGCAGACTCTGGGTGTCTCCTGTTGTCATACCTGCTTCACTCCTGCCACCTCCAGGGCCCAAGGGCTGGTGGTGACCTGGAGACCCATGGAGGCCTGCAGGCTGGTTGGTGCATGGGGGAAGAGGTGGGAGCAGTCACCTCAGCTGTGGTCCTTCCAAGTTCACGGCTTCCTGAACATGGGCCTAAAGATCCCCACACCAGGGGGTGGCGGGTGGGAATCAAAGTGCACTGCCAATTTTAAACAAGTCCTCTGGGAGATGAGCTCTTGAAACACAAATCCTTCCTTCTAAGTCTGGAACTGCCCTTGAGCTGATGATCAAATCATTTCCTCCTCCTGGTGGGCTGACAAGTGCGTCCCCATCTCTGCTACAGTGAGGCATGGCCGAGGGACCCCCCCACTGCCCCTCCTTGGTCCTCCAGGCTTCTCCTCTGTCCACGTCCCGATGCACATGCACGGTGTGGCCGTGGCCTGGTGGGACCCTGGCTGCTTCCCCAGGTGGAGGAATGTGGGTTTCTCACTAGAGAAGGGGAGCTGCCTCCCTGCGGGACATGGGCATCAGGTTGAGTGTTAAACGAGTGCAGAGTAAATCTCAAGACGTCCAGAGGCTCAAACACAAGCAGAATTTATTTGTTATCACCACCCAGGGAGTCGAGAGAACGTGGCTTCTCAGGAACACCCTTTTTCATTAAAAATAGTACAAATCAATCTAGGTTAAAAAGACACAGTAACCCATTCGAAGGCCGGCTGCATTGTATTTTATTTATTTTTTATTGATACATGATACTTGTCTGTATTTACAGGCTGCATGTGGTATTTTGCCATGTACATGCAATCGTAACCACTTGATCAGGGCACTCAACCTAGCCTTCTCCTCAAGCAGCTAGTGCTTCTTTGTGTGGGGAGCACTCCGAATCTTCTCTTGTAGCTACTTTTGAAACATGAAATAAGTAATTGTTAACTCTGGCCACCCTCCCATGCTGATGAACACCGGCTCATCTGCCTAAGCTTGTGTCTGTGCCGCCCATGACCAGCCTCTCTTCACCCTCGACCACCCCCACCCTGTCTCTGGGAACCACCGTTCTACTCTCTGTCTCCTGGACGTCGACTTTTTAGCTCCCACATATAAGCACTCCAACATGGAGTGCTTGTCTGTCTGTGTCTGGCTTATTTCACTTGATAATTTAATTTTGAACAGTACTTATTAAGTAAGCAATTATTTATTTGTGTGGGTTCCATGCAGAGCACTGACTTAACAGGGGCACAGGTACATCCTCTCAGGGGGCTTACAATTGATCAGGGAGGTAAAGTACAAGCAGTTATAATTATGTGATTAATATGGCTTTAATATGTTCAAGGGGACGTGCTAAGAGACAGTACAACGGGGTGACCTACTCATCCTAGGTCTCATAAAGGACATCTCTGATTCCACAGTTTAAAGCTATAAATTGCAAAGTTTGTAACTTAGTGTGTGGCTGTGGCAACAGTGTGCACAGGGTCCTGAGTCAGAAGAGACCTTTGCCGGGTGGATAGAAGGTGAGTGTGATTGGGGCTCAGTGAGTCCAGGGAAGCAGTGGTTCAGGAATGGCTCCCCCAGCATCTCTTGGCCTTGATATGGATTCTCCATGATATTCTGTTTGTGACCCTAAGCCATTGTGGATTTTGAAACAGTGTCAGACACTCTGATGTGGAAGAAAGCAATGCAAGTGGAACTCTGCACAAGTGCTCAAGCTCTGGGTCGCGCTACTGAGAGTGTGAAGGAATTTAAGTCTTTGTTTGACTCTAGATAAATCCATGAGGATGGGGAGCCCGTTATTTGCTCTCACGGCGTATGCACTTTGCACACATGTAAAGTTTCTTAAATTGTCAGATACTGATTCTTGTTTTAGTACAAACAGCATGACTATATTTAAAATTGGGGAAGTGTAAAGGGCATTCTGGGTCACGCCTCCCTGGGAATTAATTCATTGAATCAGCGCTTTTTGATCCCGGTTGCCGCTGAGACCCGCCTGGCTGTGGGCAGAGGAGATGTGACTTCAGATCTAGGCGGGAGACATGCTGGCCAGATGAGGGACGCAGGACAAGAAGGTTTGTGCAGCGGGAGAAAGGCAGTAAAACATGACTGTTTCCTCCAAATGCGAATGTCTCTCTTCTAGACAACTGTGAGTCCACAAAGTGTTTGGCACAGCAAATTTGTATTCATAGGAAATATTTATTGAATTGGAGTGCAAAGGAAATGGCAGAAGAGGTCCCAGGAGATGATTTTCCTGCTTTAATCACAGAATTGGTCCCAAATTACAAAGGCCCAGACAAGTGGACTCCTGTGCTGGCTCTTTCCCCGGCTCCTCTAAGGCTCTGGGACTGCAGAATTGCCCTGCAGGAGATGCAGCCAGAGAGACTCCGCGGCCATCACTAATTGGACAGCAGAGACTTCTTGAGTGGAGATGGGGAGAAAGCCCGACCTCCTCACCCTCTTTGGCCTGGGTGATAAAGCATATGTTGACTCAATCCATTTATTTGGGGTCTTTGATCAGTTTTTAGGGCTATGTTTGATGGGAGTAGATACTGTCTTCATCTGGGTTAGAAAGATACAAGTAGTGCAGAAAATTGCACAAGAATTGGAAAATTTGTACTGAGAGGTGATTTCTGATTCATAGAAAAGAAGGGGTTTTGATTCATAAATACTTAATAAATGAAAAACATGGGAACAAGTTTCCTACTTTTCCTGAGGAACTTTTCAGTTAGAGGATATCTTATCTCCACCTGTCTGTCTATACCTATCCCCTTTCTACATATCATCTGTCCATCCATGCAGGTAGAATGGGTGTGGCAAGGATCTTGGAGAAAAAGAGCCACCAAGTCACTGTGGCCTGATTCAGGGGGTGAATAGACTTCCTCTCAATTGCTTTGTGGAAGAGTATGGGTGTGGCACATTTGGAAGGGAAAATCAAGAACTGTGTTTTTTGTTTTTGTTTTATTAAATCATAGCTGTCTACATTAATGCAATCATGGGGCACAATGTATACAATTTGAAATACTTTCATGAAGCTGGTTAACATAGCTTTTACCCCATTTTCTTGGTTATTGTGTTAAGACATTTATATTCTATACTCAGTAGATTTAACACGTACCCTTGTAAAATGCACATAGGTATGGTCCCACCAATTACCCTCCCTCCACCCAAGACCTGTGTTTTGAGTGTCGTGTGTGAGATGCATATGAAGACACCCAGGAGAGAATGTTTATGCAGAGCTCATGGGAGAAGCTGCATCTGTTTGGCCACCTCTGAATACCGATGGACGTTATGGGCAGTGAAATTCGGTGAGCTGAGCTGGCAGGTTGATGCAGATAAAGGCAGGAGAGGTTTGAGGACTGACTTCTCATGCAATCCCAAGTTGGGGTCAGGAAAATGAGTAAGAGGAGGCAGAGAGGGAGCGGGCAGAGCAGGCAGAGTGGCGGGCGGAGAACCCAGAGAGGAGCTTCCCAGAGGGCAAAAGGGGCAACGCATCTCAGAAATGAGAGGGGGACAGAGGCCAGGGCTGAGCTGAGTAAGATCATCCCGGAGAATTAGACTTGATGACACAGGGTCGACATTGATGAGGGTGACTTGTTTTATTGTGGAACTAACGGTCTATTTAGAGTGCTTTCAAAAGATAATGATAGAAAAACATTAGTTCAGGGGTTGTGGACTCTTTCGACGGGTCTTCATGTAAAGGGGAACAAACAACTGGACAGGAAGCCGGAGGGGCGTGAGTTCAAGGGAGTTCTCTTCTTTCATGGCTATTTTTACTGGTGGGAGTGTTTTTATGTGATTATGGTGATGAGGTATAGAGAAGGGAAACTGATGCAAGAGAGGACAGAAAATAGTGACAGTGACATCTGAGCAGACTAGAGGAATTAAACTCAGGACACAGGTGGAGGGAGGGACGGTCTTCACATACAGGGAAAAAGATACTGCAGAAACAGCACCCTTCAGAGAGGGGGACTGATGTGCTCGTCTATAGTTGACTGTAACAACAGATAGGGGTCGCTATTGTTCAATGGCAAGATGGTCAGAGAACGGGTTTAGCTGACGAGTGAGGAGGAAGGATGCTTTAGAAGCCAAAGGAAGAATTGGGAATACATCACCTCCACCTCCAAGCCCATTGATTCAAGGGATTTGAAAGAACAGGCTGAGGGGCTGAAGGGGCAGCGTCTCCCCCAGGGCCAGCGGGCTGTCAGCAAGAGGAGAAAGGTGAAGCATTCAGAGAAGAGGTTGAAATATGGAAACTTTTGCTGATGACCTTGAATTCTAGAAGGCAGAATGGGAGGGTGTGGACTGCCTAGAGGCCTGTGGGCTCACACATGTACAAAGCAAAGTGGGGTGGGGTTCTGGCTGACAAGGACCGCCTGTGAATCAGTGGGTTGTGTACTTGCAGTGAAAGGTGTGATGCATTTTGCATTTGTGGGGTGTGGCTCTGAAGCAGGGAGGAAAAGGTTTCTCCGGAAGCAAGTGGGGCTGTGTACACCTCCGGGCCCATCACGCTGATGGCAGGGCGGTCTGGAGCCCAGGCCAGGGCAGCGATGTGCAGTATTCTGTGGCCCTTCCCTGGGTGTCCCCGTGTGCTGTGCGTGTTGTAGACTGCACAACCTCAGAGAGGCTATTTGCATTCACTCCGTGTGAGTGCTGCCTGCACAACGATAGTGCTTTGCTTAGAGATAATCGGCACTGGGATCACGTGGGGCTTATCATTTCTCACTATATGGGTGGAGAAACTGAGGAACAGCTATGTTCAGTGACTTTCCTGACTTCAGGCCGCTGTCGTTTGTGTAACTGGCGATTCCAGCCTGGGCATGCGTTGTTAACTTCAGAGCTGCCTCTTGAATGCAAGATTCTTTTTTCCCTCTGAGGTTTTGCTAATAACCAAAAAACAAACAAACATTAGAAAACAAGCAAACATCCTCTTGAAGGAAAGAGAATCAATGTATGTAAGAGAATAATTTAAAAACAAAAGCTGTCTTTGACATTACAGGCTTTCCTCAATCATTTGGTGGCCTTTGGTCATTCTTGTTTAGGAGAGAGGGGCCATGGTGATTAGAAGCCATGTGTGTATTGCTACTAAATGGCAGAATTCCGTGTCGGGTGATCGGACATTTTGTAGGAGGGACAACAAACATCAGTGTTTGTACGTCTTTAATCTTGTGCTAGACTATTTCTCTTGGGAAAGTCCTCCAGTCTCCTGGCTTACCTGTGTGGTGACCCTTGTCCTGAGACCTAAGGAAGGGTCTCCTTTCAGTATTTGGATTTTAATTTAAAGCTCTTGTTTTCAGCCCCTGCAAAAACCTTCCACAGTATCTGGAACTTCCAAGCCCAGAACCTTTAGCTCAGTAATTGTGCTAGAGAATTCTTGCACCCTCTTTCAATCGTCTTCATCTGCCTCTTAGTCCAGCCACCGCTGTGATGATAAATCCTGTGTGGGCAGGACAGTCCTACACAGGTCACACTAGAGCACCTGGTCAGCAACCCTAGGGCTTCTTTGGTGCCTCTGAGTCAAGCCCGGGAGGCACCGGCACATGGGCACCCAGCAGGGCAGGGAAGCCTATGCCACCAGTGAGTGGCGGATGTAGGTGACGGAAAATGCTCCCCTCACTCCCTCCCCAGAGCAGATGGCTTTGAGCCCATCTCACAAGCTGCCTGAGATAGTCCCAGGAGATGGAGCAGCCAGTCACCCACAGCCCTGGACAATGTGGCTCTCCTTCCTTCCCCATCACACCTGCTAGTCCCTCACGCCCACTTCTTGGGATCATATTCCTGAATAAGCTACCTGTAAGTCCTTACCTCAAGCTCTGCCCTTAGGAGCATGTGTGTGGGGGTGGGGGTGGAGGTTGGGTTGACCAGTTGGCTGGGCAAAGGGAGAGAAGGACCTGCAGGTCTGAGTGTTCTTTACACAGACTCTCCCGCAGTCTAGCGTGAGCCCCGCCCCTCAGTCTGACTTTCAGCGAAGCTTCCTGACAGCTCAGGTGTGAGTCGCTGACTTTCTATTGCTTTCTCTGCAGGAGATTAGTTTTCAGCTCTTCCCACTCTGATACATTATTTACCGTCCACACACCGGCTCTGCCTCTACTAAAACCTCAGTGACATCTGTCATCTGGCATCGTCCCCTCACCTGTTCTCTTTGTCCTTGTGGGTTCAAACCTTTCTTCCCAGTGGGGCCTGCAGAGGGCTGTAGGGGATCCACACACGTCTCCCGTGCCCTGCTCACCTGGACACTCAGCACCTTCCAAGATACGCTGAGTGACATAAACGGCCAGGAAACTTGGGTTTGGGCGAGACAGCAGAGGCCTCTGAGCCTCGACGTCCTCATCTGTAAAATTAGCTGTGTGAATTGATCTCCGAGCTCCCTCCTGCTCTAAAACGGTATGAATTATCTCATTCCCACCTTTGGCTCTCCAAGAAACTCACAGAAACATCTAGTGCTTAATATCTTAAGGCAGAATTTGATTAATCCTTTGGTTTAGGGAAACCACGTTCTGCACTTGCCTCCCAGGAAATGCCTGAATTGATGAGAGTTTCATTTTCTCGGGCCCTGGAGGCAGCTCGTATTGACTCTGCCGGAACGCTCCCCATTCAACCCGTTTTTCTCTCTCTAGAATTCACTTGATATTTTCTCTCCCTTGGCACCTTCCTTCCGAAAGCTTCAGAAAGAACACTGGCCTCCAATTGCAGAGGGTCTCCTGGGCTTTTACATCCAGTCCTTTCCTGTTTTTCTAAGATTACCTGTTGTCATGTGTGGGTTTGAGTGGAGAGGTCACAAAATGGGACGCTAAGTTCACGACTTGTTTACACACATCTGCACACATGTGCGTGTCTTGAATTTTCCCAGGTATCGGTGAAGTGTATTTGCACTCTGGGGTGGGGGTTGTTGCTTCTCCCTAACTCACTCAGTGTAACCCAGCCCTCACTATTCCCTCTTCTCCCTAACTCACTCAGTGTAACCCAGCCCTCACTATTCCCTCTTCT
>NW_003852448.1:5668916-5670973 GCF_000181295.1 Otolemur garnettii
ACTATTCCCTCTTCTCCCTAACTCACTCAGTGTAAACCAGCCCTCACTACCCTAACTCACTTAGTGTAACCCAGCCCTCACTATTCCCTCTTCTCCCTAACTCACTTAGTGTAACCCAGCCCTCACTATTCCCTCTCTCTCTCTCCTTTCCCTACATATGATTTGGCATCCACTCTGCGCCAGTCTCCGGGCATCATTTTTGAGATCTTCTCTGAGCTAAAGAACACAGCCAGGCTGGAGGAGGAGAAGGAAGTATTTGGCTAATAGCACCTGTCCCTCCCCAGAGCCTGAGTGCCTCCTCGTCCCCCTCAGACAGCTCCAATGGCACTTCCTGTGCAGAGCTCCGCTCCTGAATTGTCCCAGACAAGGTGAGACACTCTCTCCTTGTTTGCTCCTGGATGACCTTGTAAGTCTCTGGAAATATATCCATGTTTCCAGTGGAGTAAACCTCACCTTTAATGATAACTATATGTGACGAATAAGATATTAAAATGAGATTCCTGTCAGTTTTGACTGGGAAAAGGTAATTCTGCATTTTTAAGGAGAGGAGCTGAGCGATTTATGTAGGAAATGCTTGAGGGTAAGCTGGACCTGGCTTTGTCAGGATCAGTTAAGATATCACCTCCAGCCCATGTAAGGGTGAGGGGGCTGCAGAAGAAAATTTCTTTGGGAAGAGTTTTCAGAGGGATGGGGCATGTTTCCTCTGCTCACCACTAACCCTGGGCTAAACTGCAGGAGGCGCCTCACGTTCCCACTGGAGCATGCAGAATTTATAGTCTGGCATCCGGCACCCCTCGGGCAAGATAGAGGCAAGAGGACATGGCTGGAGCTCCACAGCTCCAGGACAAAGATGCATATTTTTTGAAGACTCTCCCTTTAAGAAGATGCCTGGAGGTTGTCTTCAAACTGATCCAATCCAAGGGGCCCACCAGAGGAGAGAGGGATCCCTAGACAGCTAGGGGCAAAGGGAGAGGAGTGGGCACCAGTCTGCTCAGCTGAAGGGGAACAAGAATCTTGAGGAATGTAGAGAACACAGAGACACAGGGAGACAGAGAAAGAGCCAGGGAGGCTGGGAGACACGCCTGTGAACAGTAAGCTCCTGCCCTCCAGAGGCTTTCACCCGCATCCAGTCTTGGACGGTCAGGTAGAGGAGTTGGGGAGGAGGTGGCTTGAAGAGCAAATGGACTGGCCACACCGCCCTGCATGGCCCTGCTCCGCCAGTTCTCCTTCACTCGCCCCTCTCTTTCCGTTGTACTCCTGATTGACAGCCAGATCTTTACATCCTACACCCCAAATGCCCTGTTCTCTCCCTTGTCACAATCACCCCCTACCTTCTGAAGCCATCAAAAGTGCACGTCTCATATGAAACCATTCTTGGACAATTCCTCCCTCTAGAATTCTTCACCTATGGGTGAGCATTAACATGTCTGAGGATGGGCTACAAGCATGTGGTTCCCCCTGGCACACTGGGTAGGGGAGGGGAGGGGTGGGCTGCCCCCTGTCAGGGGCTATGTTGGCCATCAGGGGAGGGTCTACCAGCTGGGCATAGGGTCCAGGTAGCATGACAAGCCCTATTTGATTAGGACAGTGTCTGGTAGTAACAGAATCCCAAGTGAAGGCTGTGGGGTTCTGGTCCAGATCAGGGGTGTGAGTCTTCAGTCAGGCTGTCCTCTGCGCACCTGCTCCCACACAGTCCTGCTGGTACTGAGGGCTCCAGGCTGGGGCAGAAGTAGAGCCTGGTGCCTGAGGAGAGAGTCCTGGGTGCTAGAATGGGTAAAGAATTGACATTCATCCATGTCATTCAGTTCCATTTTTTAAAAAAAATTAGGTGTGGTTGTTGTGACCCTAGACTCAAGGTTCAAACGTGAGCATGTGCACAGCTGTCGTGTGGGGAGCTGCTGCAGATACAGATCCTCAGGACTCCCGTGTGACTCTAGATTCATGGTTCAAACGTGAGCGTGCACAGCTGTCGTGTGGGGAGCTAATGCAGATACAGATTCTCAGGACTCCCGTGTGACTCAAGACTCAAACGTGAGCGTGCACAGCCGTCGTGTGGG